>NW_007258691.1:47344-92631 GCF_000164805.1 Carlito syrichta
TTGCAGATGACATGGTTGTGTACCTTGAAAACCCAAGAGAATCTGTCAAAAACCTCCTTACACTGATAAAGGACTTTGGCAAAGTCTTAGGATATAAAATAAATGTGCAAAAGACAATCGTATTTCTTTACATCAATAATAAACAAACAGAAACACAAATAAAAAGCACAATTCCATTCACAATAGCCACAAAAAAAAATGAAATACCTTGGCATCTTCCCAACCAGAAACGTGAAAGACCTTTACAATGAAAACTACAAAACACTGCTCAAAGAAATCAAAGATGACACAAACAAGTGGAACAAGTGGAAAAATATCCCACGCTCATGGATTGGAAGAATCAACATTGTGAAGATGTCCATCTTACCTAAGGCAATCTACAGATTCAATGCAATACCCATCAAATTACCAGCAACATTCTTTTCAGACCTAGAAAAAACAACACAGGAATTCATATGGAAACACAAACAACCAAGAATAGCCAGAACAATCCTCAGCAAAAAAAAAACAAAGCAGGTGGTATCACATTACCAGACTTCAAACTTTACTATAAAAGCTACAATCATCAAAACAGCTTGGTATTGGTATAGAAACAGGCATATAGATCAATGGAATAGAATTGAAATTCCAGAAGCAAATTCTCAATTTCTCAACCAACTCATCTTTGACAAAGCCTCCACCACCTACCACTGGGGAGAGGAGAACCTATTCAGTAAATGGTGCTGGGAAAACTGGCTGACCACATGCAGAAGATTGAAACAGGACCCCTATCTATTCCCCATACACAAAAATTAACTCCAAATGGATCAGAGACCTAAATGTAAAACCTCAAACCATAAGAACCTTAGAAAATGAAGGACATACCCTCATGGAAATCGGAACTGGCATCCAATTCCTGAACAAAATCCGAAATCCACAGGCCATAAGAGAGAAGATAGACAAATGGGACCTCATTAAACTGACAAGCTTCTGCAAAGCCAAAGAAACCATCAAGAGAGCAGGGAGACCACCTACAGACTGGGAAAAAGTATTTGCCAACTCCAGGTCTGACAAAGGCTTAACATCTTGGATCTACAAGGAACTCAAACATGCTGAAAAGAAAAAAACAAACAACGCATTATAAAATGGGCAAAAGATATGAACAGACACTTCACAAAGGAAGACATTCAAGCAGCCAACAGACACATGAAGAAATGTTCAACCTCACTAATCATCAGGGAGATGCAAATCAAAACCACACTGAGATACCATCTAACTCTAGTCAGAATGGCAATTATCAATAACTCAAAAAATAATAGTTGCTGGAGAGGGTGTGGCAAAAAGGGAACACTTCTACACTGTTGGTGGGAGTGTAAACTAGTGCAACCTCTGTGGAAAGCAGTGTGGCAATTCCTAAAAGCTCTAAATATCAACCTCCCATATGACCCTGCAATCCCCCTACTGGGAATATACACTGAAGAACTCAAATCACTGTATAAAAAAGATACCTGCACATGTGTGTTTATCACAGCATTGTTCACAATAGCGAGAACCTGGAATCAACCATGCTGTCCATCAAAAGAGAACTGGATTTTAAAAATGTGGTACATATACATGATGGAATACTATGCAGCCATAAAAAAGAACAAAATCATGAATTTCGCAGCAACCTGGATGGAACTAGAGTCAATAATACTGAGTGACCTCTCACAGAAACAAAGATCTGAGTATCACATGTTCTCACTCATATCCAATGAGTGAACATCCAATGTAATACTATAAGAAAATGACTGACAGTAATGGGAAACTATAAGGGGGGAAGGGAGATGGGATTAATGGTAGTAAATATCTGTCTGGGGACAGGGAGACACCTCTTATCAACAAGGGTGCCTTAACGAAGCATATTTGTATACCTAACCCTTAACTGTACCCCACAATATCATAATTTAAAATATTGATTATAAAAAAAAAAATTCTAAGCAATGCCCTAGAGGTGTTTAGATAGCAATAGCAATCTGAATAAAATAAAATATTTTAGGAATAGTGTGGGGACATATAACTTTCTAGGCTGAAAAGATCAAAATAGATCTTTTCTAGACGCTATATAGATCAGTTAACTCCATGTAGATTAAAGACTTCAGTGGAATCAATGAAATCTTACAACAATTAGAAGAAAATATCAAAGGTTGTCTTTATAACTTCAAGATAAGAACGGATATAAGACAAAGCAGAAATCTTAAAGGAAATATGAATAAATTTGACTACATAAAAACTTTAATTTATGACAAAACTCAGTAATGGTTTTTAAAAATCACAAAATAGGATAAAGTATTTTGAATATGCATAATGGACACAAAAATCTATAGATCAACAAGGAAGTGACACCGAAGAGAAAAATGAGAACATGAACAAGAAATTTCACTGAACAGAAAACTCAAATGGGCAAAACATATGACAAGATATTCAGACTCACTGAAAAATATTATGCCACTTTACAATGATCAGACTAGAATGAATAAAAAGTTGTGACAAATCTTGGCAAAGATGTGGAAAAAATGGGCATGCTCATGCACTATTGATGGAAATAAAACAGATATACCTGCTTAGAAAAAAGTACTTAAGATAGGCAACACACAGAATGAGATAAAGTATTTGCAAACTATGCATCTGACAAAGGACTCAGATCAGAATCTATAAGGAACTTAAACAAATTAACAAGGAAAAAAAACATTAAAAAGTGGGCAAAGGACATGAACAGACACTTCTCAAAAGAAGATAGACAAATGGCCAACAAATATGAAAAAATGCTCAACATCACTAATCATCAGAGAAATCAAAACCACAGTGAGATACCATCTCACACCAGTCAGAATGACTTTTATTAAAAAGTCAAAGAAACAAGAGATGTTAGCAAGATTACAGGGAAAAGGGAACACCCATACACAGTTGTTGGGAATGCAAACTAGTTCAAACCCTGTGGAGAGCAATTTGGAGATTTGTTAAAAACCTAAAAATAGAATTACCACTTAACCCAGCAATCTCATTATTGTACATATACCCAAAGAAACATAAATTGTTCACCAGAAAGATACCTGAACTCGTATGTTTATTGCAGGACTATTCATAATAACAAAGTCATGGGCCCAAATTAGATTCCCATTGGATAAAGAAAATGTGGTACATAAACATCACAGAATACTATGCAGCCCATAAAAAGAATGAAATCATACCTTCTGCAGCAATATGGATGCAACTGAAGACCACTATCCTAAGCAAACTAATGCAGAAACAGAAAACCAAATACTGCATGTTCTCACTAATAAGTGAGGGCTAAACACTGGGTACACATAGACATAAAGAAGGGAAAAATAGACATTGAGAACTCCTAAAGAGGGGAGAGAAGAAAGGGAACAAGGATTGAAAAACCACCTACTAGGTACCATGTTCATGTTTTCGGTGATGGGTTTAATAGAAGCCCAAGCCTTACCACCACATAATATACCCATGTAACTAACCTACACATGGAACCCCCAAACTAAAAAATTTTTTTAAAGAAAAAATATATATGTAATAATTAATTAGGTTCATGAATGATGGATAGCTGACTATCAAAATGGATGAGTAACTAACTTTCCAGAAGTCTTCATTCCATTTAAAGCTTATCTGAAAAATGCTTGAGCACGGGGCGGAGGGGTTTAGTATGCATACAAAAATGTTCTATCCTAGACGAGAGTTAAGACAAATTTGCACTTACAGTCTTCTTTAAGGAGCAATCTGGCAATCACTGGTTATATTATAAATTCATATACCCTACTTATTATCCTCCAGTTTTCTTTCTAGATGAAACTCTTACCTATGTGTACCAAGAAACACATACAGAGATATTAACTACAGCACTGTTTGTAGCAAAAGTCAGGAGCAATACAAATGTCCCTTAGGAGAGGAATGGAGAAAATGTGGTATAGTCATGATTTAAAGGCAGTGAAAGTGAATTAATTAGACCTATATGTAATAACATGGGATAAATCTTGAAAATATGACATTGAGTTTTAATAAGCAAGTTGCAAAACTATGACATGAATACTATGATAGCATAAATTTTATTGCATACAGTTAAAAAACACACCAAGCAGTGTTATGCATTATTTATGGGTACATATACTTGTGACAAAAATACACCATATTTAGAATCACACCAAATTCATGATACGATTGCCTTTAGGTAAGGAAAAAGTAGGGAAAGGAGGGAGAAAACTGCTACTGGGAAAAGGGAATTAAGGAGAGTTTAGTTTCATCTGTAATTTTATTTTTACATAATTACAAGCAAAATATTAGCATTTATTAAATTTGGCTGGCAGGTACATTGGTATTTGTTAAATTATCCTTTTTATATACTCAAAGGAGACTCCATCCAGAAGAAGTATTCAGCCTCATTAGTATTCAAAGTGGTCAAAGTTAAAACAACAAATTATCCTTTTTAACCCATATTTAAAAACACAATAATCAGTGCTAGCTAGAGCAAGAGAGTTTAGACACTCTCACACATTTCCAGTTGGAGTGTAAATTATTTCCACATTTCTAAAACACAATTTAGCAATGAAGGTCAAAAGTCTTTAAAACGTTCACATCCTTTCACACAGTGATTCCTTTTCCAGGAATCTGTTCTAAAGAAATAATCTGAAATGTGTACAAAACTTAAGATACACATACACAAACAGTATTGGAGAGTGATTTGTTAGTAGCCTAAATGTCAAAAGATGGGAGATGAAATTATTATACATCCATATACAAGAATATTTTAAAGATAGATGGATGGATAGGTGGGGGGGAGGAGAGAGAGGGAGAGCGAGAGAAGAGAGAGAGAGAGACAAGAGAAAATTATTTTCTGGCTCTTTCTGCTGAGAGAGCTCAAGAATACTTTTTAAAAACAGGAAGAATGATGTTTACGAAAAATGTTTAATGACATGAAATGTATTATACTGTAGTAAATACCATATTTTAAGATACAAAGTTATTTTACATAAAAAATATTATTTGGAAAATTTTCCATTAAAATAACCAAAAAGAAATACACTAAAATATGAACAATGGTTAGCTCTGGTTGATGGGATTAGCATTTTTGAATTTTTCTCTATGTATTTCCTTTATATTCAAGGAAAAAATATTATTTTAAGTTAGATTGCTTGATGTAAATTAGCAGCTCACTTAAACAAAACTTCATTCTAAGATAATCAACTTCCATTAGAAAATAAGAATTTTGGAAAGAAAATGGAAAACCAGTTGATTTATTGAAGAAATGAGAAAGACCTTTATGGAACAACTAGAAATTCCTATTAATAATTACACCCCAATGCAAGTGCTGCCCAACCCTTCAGAGGAAGCGCTGCTCTGATTATCAGAGGACCAGAAAGTTGACAGGGTTGACCAGGGGACTGCTAAAAAGCCAGAATTTGAGACATAAAGTGCCTCTATTGACACACATGTTCCACTTCCCTTAGCATAGAGAAATTCCATATGCCATAGAAATGAGGTCTCAAAACTATGCCCATTACAGAAACAAACAAAAAATTAAGTTCATTGCTAAAATAAAATGTGTCCCATCTGGCTAACATTTGGAGATTTGTTTTCAGTCCATATTGCTGCAAATTCACTTGACAGATCCCAGGGTAACTGGCTGGAGTCTCAAGGCATAAATGGAACTGAAGCCCCAACTCAGGTGGAACACAACGTGACTTTCTGATGCTCCTAAAGGTGTCAATTTCATGTTTTGAGTTAAAGTGTTAATGTGCTTGAATAAATAAATACATAAGTAAGTAAACAAAAAGTGGGCTTTTGATACATAGGAAGTAACGATTCAACATCTTATGAGAAATTTAAGTCTCCATGTCTGATGGAAACAATAAGTGCTGTCAAAGGTCAGCCTCCAGGGACAGCAATATGGATCCATGTTTGAGAGAACCTTCCTTGCAGAGCAGGCTAGATGGGAGTGGGATTTGGGATTTGAAAAGCCCAGATGCGGGTGGGGGCCTCTAGGCTTTTAGGCTATGAACCCAGAACCAGGAAAGTCTGATAGGTGGTATGGAAGTAGCAAAGGTGAAGTAAAGAGATAAACAAAAGGTGTGAATAAGAGTCTATATAAAGAAGCCAGGCCAAGGGGTTAATTCAGTAATTAAAGGAAAAATTAAATGAAGTCTGCAAATTATGGAAGGAACTGGAGGCAGGGGGTTGGGAGGGCAGATTGAAGGTGGAATGTGGATGTAGATACCGATATTTGGAATACTCTTTGCTCAGGATGGGAGCAGGTTGGGAGAGTGGTGGAAATTAAAATACAGAGCTTCAGGTTTTTGTTTGTTTGTTTTTAATTCTGTTTACTTCATATAGTAAGATGAAGTCTTACTATATTGCCCAGGCTGGTCTTGAACTCCTGGATTCAAGCAATCCTGCCTCAGCCTCCCAAAGTTCTGGGATTACAGGTGTGAGTCACCATGCCTAGCCTGTTTGTTTGTGTGTTTGTTTGTTTGAAGAGAGAGAAATAGTTCCATGTAGGAAGAATGACATGAGCAATAACATGGAGGAAACAGTAACCACAGCAAAATCATGGTAAACAGGACTTTAAGTTCACTCATTCGGTCAAAAATATTTTTGCAAATGCCTGCTCTATGCCAATCACTGTGCAGAGACTGGACATAGAAATCATGGTCCCTGTATCAAGTATATACTAAGAAACAAATACACAATTCCACACTTCTAGATACTATACAAAATTCAAATGCCTTAAGAAAGTAAGCTTGGCCAGGCTCAGTGGCTCAGCCTATAATCCCAGAACTTTGAGAGGCCAAGGCAAATGGGTTGCCTGAGCTCGCAGGTTCGAGACCAGCCTGGCAACTTGGCGAGACCTTGTCTCTAAAATAAAATTAAAAATAGCTGGAAGTGGTAGCATGTGTCTGTAGTTCCGGCTACTCAGAAGGCTGAAGTGGAAGGATCACTGGAACCCAGAAGGTTGACACTGGGATGGCCGTGAGCATGCGTGCCACTGCCCCCCAGCCTGGGCAAAGGAGTGAGACTCCAATTCAAAAGAAAAAAAAGAAAGAAAGAAAGAAAGTGAGCTTTTCTTGGGTAACATTTGCTGGAGCAGATGTTAGGTAAATTTTTGTGACAATAAGAACAATTTGCACAGACTTTAAAACCAAAATACAAAACAACAATAAAGGAAGAATAAGGAAAAATAAAAACCTTGGTATTTAGAACTTTTCCCTCCAAATGTAAATCACATATCCTATCAAAGAACTTTTCTTGAGCAAGCACCTTCTGTTTGTGCATATTTATGTACTTATTAACTATAATATACATGTATTATTTTACATACTTTTTTCATTATAAAACATATTCCAAAATAGAAAGGTTAAAGGATGAGATGAAAAATAAATATGACAGGCTCGGTGGCTCAGCCTGTAATCCCGCGCCTTTGGGAGGCTGAGGTGAGTAGATTGCCTGAGCCCGCGGGTTTGAGACCCGCCTGGGCAGCGAGACCTCATCTCTACAACAAATCAAAAAATCAGCCGGGCGTGGTAGCGCATGCCTGTAATTCCAGCTCCTTGGAAGGCTGAGGCGGAAGGATCGCCGGAGCCAGCAGGTTGAGGCTACGGTGGCCGGGAGCGGCCACTGCACTCCAGTCTGGGTGACAGAGTGAGACTCCAACTCAGAAAAAAAAAAAAGAAAAATAAATAAAAGTGAAAGTTCTAATATCTTCTTCCTACATCACAGTGGATGGTCATATCCACCCAGGAGTGAGCACACTCCCCTTCTACAGCATTGGAAGAAGTGAAAGGACCAGTGTGGAGCCAGTGAACAAAGGGTAGAGTAGAGACTGGAGAGTTAGTCTGGGGGAATTATCTCCTGGCCTTGTAGACCAGGAGTCCTCAACCTCCACTCTAGACAAGTACCACACAGCAGGAGGTAAGCGGCCTGTGAGCCAGTGAAGCTTCATCTATTTACAGCTGCTTCCCTTCATTCACATTACTGCCTGAGCTCTGTCTTCTGTCAGAGCAGCAGTGGCATTGGATTCTTACAGAAACATGAACCCTACTGTGAACAGCGCGTGTGAGGGATCTAGGTTGCGCGCTTCTTATGAGAATCTAATACCTGATGATCTGAGGTGGAGCTGAGCTGATGATGCTATATATTTCATTATATATTACAATGTAATAATAATAAAAATAAAGTTCACAATAAATGTAATGCACTTGAATCATCCCGAAACCATTCCTCACCCCAGTCCATGGAGAAATTGTATTCCACAAAACTGGTTCCTGATATCAAAAAAGGTTGAGAACCACTGTCATAGACCATGACAAGGAGCTTCAGTATTATTGCAATCTATGGAAAACCACTGAAGAGTTTTGAAGCAGCAGTCTTAGATCAGTGTCTTAGTCCATCAGGCTGCTATAGCAAAATACCACCTACTGGGTAAGCTTATAAACAACAGAAATTTATTTCTCACAGTTCAAGAGGGCAAGGGGGTCTCTCTATTATAAGGGCACCAATCCCATTTATTAGAGCTCAATGCCCAAGACCTACTCACCTCCCAACGGCCACACCTTCTAACACCATCACCTTGGGGGTTAGGATTTCAACATATGAATTTGGGGAAAACATAAGCCTTCAGTTCATTGCATCTGGCTTGTTTTCAAAAGATCACTCAGTCTGCCATGTGGGGGCTAGATCAGAAAGGGACAAAAGTGGAATTAGGGAGATCACAAAGGAGACGATGGCTAATCCAGGTGAGAGAAGAGAAGAGCTTGAACTTAGCTTTCATAGGGTGAGAAATAAATGACACACTCAGTATACATTTTGGAGGTAAAAGTGACATAACAAGCTAATGGATGGACGGCAAGGGTGAGGAAAAGTAGGGAACAGAGGTTGATGGCAAGTTTTGGGCATGGTGGCATCATTTACCAAGGTGGGTAAAACTAGGAGAAAACTAGCTCTGGGGATCAGCAAGTGGGAGAAGGAGGGAATTGGGAAGAAGACTTTCAGACATCTTAGATTTCAAGTGCCTGCAAGATGTCCCCATAAATTGTCCTGTAGGCATTTGGATATCTAAATGTATATTGACTTAGGCCAGAAATATAGATGAAGGCATCATCAGCGTGCAGATGATAAAAACTGTGGGAAGACTGAAGCAATCTAGGAAGAGAACATAGCAAGGAAAAGGGCCCAGTCCAAGAACGAGTCCCAAGAGCAGCCAAGAGACAAAAGAAATTCAGAAAGATATCGAAAGGAGGGTGCCCAAGAAAGGAACTGTGTGGGATTCAGCAGCCAGAGATCCAGACAGTGTCCATCCAACTGGGCAACTTGGGAAGAACAATTGTAATAGAGTTTAAGTGCAGCGTCTAGACATGAGAAGGTAGAGAGATAAGAAAATAATGAAAAGGAGACATTGCAGAGACAGAAAACTGGTTTAAGAAGTTTAGTGCTATTCGTTGCAGTACAGATTACAATAGCAAAATCATGGAACCAACCTAAATACCCACCAACAATTAACTGGATAAAGAAAATGTGGTATATATATCATGATTTCTACATAGCCATAAAAAAGAATGAAATTATGTCCTTTGCAGCAACATGGATGGAGCTGGAAATCATCACCCCAAGTGAACTAACTTAGGAAAAGAAAACCATATACCACATGTTCTCACTTACATCTCAGCTAAGTGGCCACAAAGATGGAAATTGTAGATACTGAGGACACCAATAAGGGGAGAGGCAGGAAGAACGGTAAGGGTTCAGAAGTTACCTTTTAGGTACAATGTTCACTACCTGGGGAATGGACAGCCGGAGACCCAATTCCCACCACTACACAACATGTCCATGTAACAAATGTGCACATTCACCCTCTGATTCTAAAACTAAAAAACAAAACAAAACAAAAAACAAGAAGTTTGGTGCTGAATGGTGAGGAAGTGGAGGGATTGTGGAGATGGTTAAAAACAGAAGTCTTCAGAGCATGTGTGTAATGTGTAGCATAACGCCATAGAGAGCGAGAGATAGTCAGGTAGATGAGAGAAAAGGTGACTGCATATGGAGCCAGGTCAATCAGCAGGTTTGACAGTGGAAAGATGTGTGAACTCTCTTTTTACAGCTTTTCAACTTATTTAGTGAACAAGAGGTGAGGCCATCAGCTGAAGGTGGATGGGCGAGGGGTGGAACATAGAAAATTTGAGAGAAGAGAAGGTCTGCAATGAAAGCCTCCTTGAAAGGAATCATGAGCTTCTGAGAGAAATCCAGCATAGCTGTCAGGCAACAAGGAGCATCCATCTGGGGCCTGAGATTGTGGGTCTGATGCAAAGCAGAGGTTGGGTTTTTCCCCAATGCAATCAACTGTTCAGTTGCTGCAATAGAGTTCATGTAGGCCTGGATTTTTGTCTTTGGATTGAGTGGTAATGAAATGCTAAATGGTTTCAAGACGTCAAGATCTGTGTTCGAGAAGATGGAGGGCAAAGATGCAGACCAAAAGGAAAATTTTAAATGTTGAAAAGAACCAGGCTCAGTGGCTCACACCTGTAATCTCAGCACTTTGAGAGGCTAATGGGGGAGGATTGCTTGAGGCAGGAGTTTGAGACTAGCCTGGGCAACAAAGTAATACCCTTATCTCCATGATTTTTTTTTTTAATTAGCGGGGCCTAGGTGTGTGCCTGTGATCCTAGCTACACAGGACGCTGAGGCAGAACGATTACTTGAGCCCAGGAGTTTGAGGATGCAGTGAGCTATGATCACACCTCTGCACTCCAGCCTGAGTGACACAGCAAGACCCTGTCTCTAAAAGAAAAAAAAATAATGCTGAAAAGGAAGTGTCTATACAAGGGAGAACCAATTTGGGAAGCAGAAAGATGGTCTTTAGAGCCCAGAAAAAAAAAGTTAATTTCTGATTGAAGAAGATGATGAACTTGTGCTGAATTTCTCCTCACAAGAACCTTCTGCTTCTCCCCTGAGCTTCAACACACACTCCACTATTCCCCTTGAAACAACAGCACGAGCATGTCTACCATGCAGCTGGTCAAGGTTAAAGAAGACAGACAACAGCCGCAGGGGTGAGACAAGGTTCACCACCCATGGCTGTGTTTACAGCATGCTCCATGGCTTGCAATGCTAGTAACCCTGGAAGAGTTTCAACTTAAGCATGAGATGGATTTTTATCCCAGTTTATGTAGTATAGTAGACATATTCCCCCACCACTTCCACATAATGGTTCATCTGGGATTAGTATGACTGACATAAGAGAAGAGGTTCACAGGTAAAGAGTCCTGGCACAAAATGACATGGCCCTTAGGGACTTTGACAAGCATGACTTTTATTGATTCCTTAGGGAGTCCAGCCAAATTCTGAGCTCTGCCTCCCTAAATACTATCTCTCCCTTCATTTGGATTCATTTTCTTCCCTTAACAGTCATATGTCAGGGCCCCTCATTAAACAATTCTGTACATACAACCCATTGCATTAAATGACTACACATGATTTTATAAACACACTTAATCTAAGTGACAGTTCCATTCACCACTAAAAACAGATTTCTTAGCTGGGTCAATGGCTCATGCCTGTAATCCCAGCACTTTGGGAGGCCAAGGTAGGTAGACTGCTTGAGCCCAGGAGTTTGAGACCAGCCTAGGCAATGTAGCAAGACCTCAACTCCACAAAAAAATTTTTAAAAATTAGCCAAACGTGGTGGCCTGTGCCTGTAGTCCCAGTTACTCAGGAGGCTGAGGTGAGAGAATTGCCTGAGCCCAGGAGGTTGAGACTACAGTAAGCCGTGATCCTGCCACTGGACTTTAGCCTGGGCAACTGAGTGAGACTCTGACTCGAAACAAACAAAAAACAGATTTCTTTTCACTGTTATACACTGGTCTGTTTGATAGTTTGATAATGTTTGTTTTTAAATTCTCTTATTCCCCTTAAAAAACTACTACACTTAGCTAATTAATATACACTCTCCATACCTCCCTAACCAGCCTCCGCATATGCTGTACAAATGCTTTTTAAAATACACTTAAATTGGCATAGAAATGTTTTCTCCATTTAGCTGAAAGCATTGTATTTCCTCCATGTCTCACAAGCCCGACTGTCCTATAATGAAGCATGGCAATTTTACTACTGTCATGAACATGCCTTCCACAGTTAGCCAGATGTTCTGCATCAGCAAGAAAATTTAAAAAAAAAAACCTTCAAAAATAGTTAACCAAATAACTCTATCCCTGGGGGAACAGAGGTATGCAGTCCATCTGAAATGTCTGCTCTAATACAATAGTGGCTTGAGTTCCTTTCTTCAATTTTCAGTGCATGAGTAAAGTCTTTTTCTTTTTCCCTTGCTTCTACAGTGGATATTGTGTGAGTGTGAATCAACAGAGGGTGCTACACTATCAGGATAAGTAGCACCTCTCTTCATGCAACAAGAAAGTGTGGTAGCTAGAAAACTCAGGATATGGGTTCAAATTCTGCCTCTGCCACCTACTTACCAGCTCTTTTCTCTAACTCCTCTGTGCCTCATCTTTACCTGCAAAGTGCAGGAAATAACAGTACCACTTCACAGGAGTGCTATGAGTTTGAAAAGACATAATACATAACACTGTCCTTGGGACAGTGACTGGCATATATTAAGAGCTCAATAAACAGTAGCTGGTACTGTTTCATTGCACTTCCTCTGCAGAACCCTCCAAATACAATAAATTGTCCTCTCAGCCATGTTCCCCTAACCTTCCATGTATATGTCCAAAAAGCAGTCAACAAACCACAGAATAGTTGGATTTTAATCTCTTTATGCCTCCTAGAGGCTGTGGAATCAGGGTCTTCCCATTCATGCCTGCATTCACTAACTCCCAATACCCGCCACAGCCTGAGACACTACTGAGCAACTACTCAGTAAATATTCTGTGACTATATTTTCAGTCTTGACAAAGGTTCCATCTTTTGCAAGTGAGTTTTATTTTCACAAACAGTTCAAAATTTATCTGGGCCCATGTGTATTATAAAAGAGACCACTCAAACTGAATAATAAGTTTTCAAGTTAAAAACTGGGCTGCCCTAAAGAATGAACTTTGCTGGGATTTTTGTTGTTGTTGGTGGTGGTGGTGGTGGGTGAACACAAACATTCTCTGAAAACAATTCCAAAAGAGACTACTAAAAATGCTTTGAGCAGAGGTCATATCACTAAAATGTGAATAGTCATCCAAGCTTAATGCTCAATTTCAAGATATAAATTCTGGTTTTTTACCTTTAAAAATTTATAGCAATTTTGAGATCTCAATTCCAGATATATCAAGAGAAGAGTCAGTGGCACTATCTACTTTTAATTTTAGAACCCTGAAAGTTGCATGCAAATTGGCAAACTTTTGGTTCTAATGATACATTACTCACTCCCCTTTAGGGATTACAGAAATATGGAGTCGTTTTTAATCTTTTGTAATCAGTAGACAAATACTTCCTAGAATCTAATTATGTTCTATACATTTTTATCCTGCGTTCAATATAATTTGGGATTTTTATTGAAGACCAATATGAGGGGAAGGAAACTTTTATTTTTTAATTATTATTTTTTCCACTTGCCTCTGCTGTATTCAGGGAAGGAGACATTTAAAAATAATAAAACAAAACAAAACCTCTGCTAAATGTCAGTTCATAAAATCACTTGAGGCCTCATTCCAGGTCTGATAATTCCTTCTCTCTCTCTCTCATTTTTTTTTCTTCCTTTATTTCAATAGCTTTAGGGAGGGTACAAATGATTTCTGATTGTATTGTATAGTGGCAAAGAAGTCTGGGCCTTCAGTGTACCCACCACCCCCACCTGTGCACGCTGTACTCCATAGGTAATTTTTCCTCCCTCCACCCCCAGTAATTATTTCTACCAGTAGACAACCCACCCAGATTCTGCATGCTGCTTGTAAGACCCTTCCTTTATGATCTTTCACCACAGTCAGGACAGCCTCAGATCAGCCTCACATCACCACCTCCTCTAGTGCTGGTTTCACTGACTGGTTCCCAGACCTCAGTGCATTCCAGGGACCCTGGGAAGCTTGTTAAAAATGCCAGTTCCTAGAGCCCCTGAAGATCTTGCAGACGGAACTCCTTGGGAGTAGGTCTGTGACTCTGCACTTCTAACACACTTGTCCTAGTAATTTGGGGGCAGGAGGTCCCATACAGCCCTCTCACAAAACACCAAAACAGAAGTCCGGGTGATTAGAATTCAACCCGCTTGACTTCACCTCTCCATCACCGACTCACCCTGAAAACCTGAGAACACGAGCAAGTCCCTTAACCTCGCTGCTCTAAACTTTAAACTAGGGACAAAAGCGCCCCCTTCTAGGGTGGTGAGGAAGGTGAAATGAGACGGTCATTTGGTTCAACAGCCAGCAGAGCACCTGGCACAAAGTAAGTGTCCCATAAACAGCAGCTATAAAACTATTACTTCATAAACTTCAAGGCTGTGTCTAAATCACCTGTTCAGTCTCCTCTTTTCTGGATTTAGACATCTTTGTGGATCTGCCCCGAATTGTTCCTGATTTTCCACCTCCTCCTAAGAACTGAATGCCGTGGTCTGAATCTGCTCAGGGCCCGGGTGCCTCATTATCCTCCGGGGTGTGTGTCTAATTATTCCCTAAACCGGCACACATCATCGCGCCTTTTCATTTCAGCGTCTCATTAGAGCGCGCCATCGGCCCACCTTGTTAATTCTCAGTCCTTCGCCAACGTCCCTTTTTTCTGCTCCTCCTTTCAGACCTCACATCTTCTTATGCCTATTTCTTTCTTCATTGTATTAAATCCTTCCTTTGATGCTTGCGGCAGTTCCCTCCCTTCTACACAACTCATTACGCTCTCCATCTGCGAACTTCATGACGCTGCGCGCTTTCACCTCATTACCTCCCCATCGCGCTCAGGGAATGGGCTCCTCCATTCACGCTTAGCGTCGCATCCTTGCTCTCTGCTTATCACAGCCTACCCTTTCCACCTTTCCCATTAAATGCCCCCATGTATAAACCACATTTCACCACCCCCTGACTTTATCATCGCACCCATCCAGTTATGCGTCTCATTAGCCCGCTGCCCGGGCACGTTTCCATGTGTATTTCTATTTGTGCATCTCATTACGGCCCCATCCAGCATGCGCGTGTCAGGACTCCCTTTGAAATGTTCTCGGCGCCTTACATCTCTCTCCGTTGGCATCTCGTTACATCCAGCGCTCCCCGGTTTGACAACAGACTCACAAAAACAGACAGACACGTATGTGGCTTGATTTTAGAGAACTATATTTCCCAGTCGCCTCACATCAGTCTCTTACACAAGTCATTCGTTTCAGAAAGGTTTCCATATATTTGTCTAGCTGAAAGACATTTAGTAGCACGATTTTTTTTTTTGTATGCAGAGAAAAGGGCTTCTTATCTTGCTTTATTCAAATCATCGTCATTACCATTGCTTTTTTTTTTTTTTCTCTACCGTTTACAAAGTAGTGTAATCATGCCTGGATTGATTGTGGCAACAGCTCCCTGAAGGAGAATGTATAGGGATCTCAGTAATTTCACAGTTTGAGGAGTGCATTGAAAGCAATGAGAAATTAAAATATTTCTCCAAGAACAGCTAGTGAATGACAGTGGCAGGAGGAGTCAAACTGTGATCTTCTAGCTCTAAAAACCTATATTCTTCATACCATATCACTCGGCAGAAAAAATCTTATTTCTAAGTCTCACCTCTATCATACAACTTATTCTATAATACTTCCCTCAGATAAAACTTGGTGTCAGCATGCTTTGCTTTGTTTCCTAAAACAAAACCATATTTCAAACACTTTGTATTTCATGCCTTTTTTTGTCTCCAAGTTTGAAGAAACTATAACATGGAACTGTCAAAAATATAACTGTAACATGGAGACTATGACAGGAATAAGTTCAAAAATCAAGAGAAAGACATGGTCCTTTAATGATTTTCACCATCAAGGCCAGCTTCACAAAGGCAAAATAAAAAGACTCATTTACAGGGGACTTGATGGTCACCAAGGTACCCCCTTCCCATAAGCAGAACCTTTCTTCTTCACGGATTCTAACCTCTGCTAGTCTGTGCTTCGCTGAACTGCGTTCTCTGCCCCACTTTTATTTTTTATTAAATTATAAAAGAGCTCATAAATTCAGAAAAGTATAGAAATATGATATCCATTCCCACCACAAGATAGAAAATATGTTTACATTTCTTCCATATTTGCTTCAAATATCTCTTTATAAAAAAGAAGGGAACTGTTGCAAATACTCTCTTGAGGTTGTGTTTATTATTTCCATGAATGTTTTTGTACTATTGTTTTAAAATTTTACCTAAATGTTATCATATTGCACATAGCCTTTGCAATGTGCTTTCTGCACTTAACATTATGTTTTTAAAATATATTTGTTCATACATGTAGAACTAGCTCATTCATTTTAGCATCTGAAAAATTTTCCATTGAATATATAGACCATAGTTTACTTTATCCATTTCTCTTCTGAGGGGTAGTTCAACTTACTTATCACCTCTGCTTCGATCACTCTTAATACAGCAGTGCTTAGCTCTCTGCTCTCTGCTCCATCTGTTGAATGACTAAGTGGAGACATTTGAAATGTCAGTATCATGAGAAGTAATGCATTCTCTCAGTCCATGGTAGAGATGGTTTTAGCTCCTGTGTAACTACTCCAAGTAGTAAACACATGTCAACAAAATGATAATTCTTCAAATAAAACTAGATCCTGGCCAAATGTTGGCAAGCATTAGTGTATTAAAATTGTGCCTAAAAATGGTGGTCTAGTTTCCAAAACCTGAAATGCTTCTCACCAGCAAAAGGCAATAAAGATGGAGAAAAACACAATGCTTTCTGTAAAAGTATGGCTGATTTTTCCCACAGTTTAAGAAGCAATCATTTGGAATGAAGCGCTGCTGCTCAACTTTGGGGGCAAATAACTGGGGCCTGCTGGGAACAGGACTTCCAAGAGGTAAATATGTCTGGAAGGCTGTGGTCCAAAGCCATTTTTGCTGACTATAAGCAAGGTCTCTGAAACCAAAGTGAACACACAGCTCTTCTCAAAATTGAAGGTGTTTATGCCAGAGATGAAACTGAATTCTATTTGGGCAAGAGATGTGCTTATGTATATAAAGCAAAGAACAACACAGTGACTCCTAGTGGTAAACCAAACAAAACCAGAGTAATCTGGGAATAGGTAACTTGGGCCCATGGAAACAGTGGCATGGTTCGTGCCAAATTCTGAAGCAACCTTCCTGCTAAAGCCATTAGACACAGAATCCGTGTGATGCTGTACCCCTCAAGGATTTAAGTTAATTAAAATAAATAAATAAAAGTGAAAAAAAGAAGCAGTCATTTATGAAGTCATTGGACGCTGTGGCAAGTTCCTGACGCCATCAAACCAGTATGTTGATGGTCAACAAAAGCATGGTCTATTTTAGACATGAGAAAGATCTTGGATAGTAATTCTTCCAGAAAATTCAGATCCTGGAAAGGCTTTCTGTTATGATGTAGAAAATCTTCATGGTCTGCTGATGGGAATGTAAACTGGACAGTCATTTTGAAAAGCAAATTAGGAAAATCTTGTGAACTTAAGGATGTGAATAATGTTAAGATTTTTTTGTCTCATGCAGACAAGGTTTCTGGAGCATAGCAGCTTATTATTATTTACTTACAGCAAATAACCTCATAAGTTCCCTTTGGCCTCAGTTGTTAGATTGTGAGCAACACAATGAGAACCAGGTATCACCTTATACATACTATCACTGTACTGTAGGAAAGGAACCCTGAAATATGAGGATGTATTTAGGGGTGGGGGAGCTGTCCCAGGCCCTTACCCCTTACCTCCTGAAAGGAGGGAAGAAAAATCTTTGTTCCTTGGGAAGGGGACTGACTCATTTTTACCCTTTGGAATGTAAATAAACCTCTCCAGGGGGAAATAAGACTAGTGTCTCCAGCTTTACAATCCAAGCTCCAAGGTCCTGGGTCTCATCCCCATTTTGAAACATAAACACATATCTCTGGGAAAATAATCTTTCTAGATCATCTTTCCCTTTATAATCAGTCATAAATTTACTTCTAAAGCTTGTTTTTCTCTTTTTATTTTATTTTTTGATGTTTTTTGTTTTGGGAGAGGGGTTGTTTTTCTCTTTTTAGCCCAGATCCCAAGTTTCACAAAAATTTATGCAGAAAGCCCTCACTGTGGAGAAACACAAAAGTACCTTCTCTACACTAATGCTCTATGACCCAGAATTCCACTCGAGTGACTATCCCAGAAAAATTCTTGCTCATATCCACAAGGGGACATTTTGAGGATATGCAATGTTACATGATGCATGTTAGGTGCAAAGGTGGGGGGATGGCGCCCAACACTAAGGGAAAATGGTTAGATGAAATGTGCTAGGTGGTAGATGCACACTATGAAATCACTGTAGCAGTAGAGGCAACAGTTAACTAAATACACATATAACACCATATAGAGATCTTGAGTGAAGCAAACAAGAAATAACATGAGGCCCATAGCATCAGTTGCAAAAATGAAAAATAAACTAAACATTGCTATATATTTTTCAAGAAAACATATCTGGCTGGGCACGGTGGCTCAGGCCTATAATTACAGTACTTTCGGAGGCCAAGGTGGGAGGATTGCTTGAGCCCAGGAGTTCAAGACCAGCCTGGGCAACACAGTGAGACCCCATCTCAACAAAAAATCAAAAAATGGGCTGGGCATGGTAGTTCACATCTGTAGTCCCAGGTACTCGGGAAGCTGAGGCAGAAGGATCACCTGAGCCCAGGAGGTTAAGGCTGTCATGAGCTGTGATTATGCCACTGCAGCACTCCAGCCTGGGTGACAGAGTAAGACCCCATACCAAAAAAAGGAAAAAAAAAAAACCTATTGTCATGTGAACTGCCAGCATTCTGTAGTAGATTATTTTTTCATAATCCTTAGGTGAGTGTAAAAATTTGACTTTTGGAACCAAATCAAATATTCTATGTGTCAGTCCTTTTTTTTTTTTGAGTTGTAGTCTCACTCTGTCACCAAGGCTGGAGTGCAGTGGCATACTCATGGCCACCCCAGCATCAACCTGCTGGGTTCCAGCAATCCTTCTGCCTTAGCCTTCCAAATGGTCAGAACTACAGGCATGTGCTACCACATCTGGCTAATTTGTTATTTTTATTGTAGAGACAATGTCTTGCCAAGTTGCCCGGGCTGGTTTCAAACCCACAGGCTCAGGCAATCAATTTGCCTCAACCTCCCAAAGTGCTGGGATTACAGGTTGAGCCACTGAGCCTGGCCTATTTGTCAATTCTTAATGAAAGTGTTCTTCAGAACATCTTTCTGAAATGAATCAAACATGAGTGTTTTTTCTAGCCACTAGAGGCCAGACCCATAGCCAGAACTGCCACAAATTACCAAGGAAAAATTCAGTTCTTCCCAATACACAGGGATCCAAAGGATAGAAAGTTAAGTCTATTTTGTGAACTATAGTGATAAAAGTTTTCCATGTTGACCTCGTGGAGTCATTTATACCTAGAGTCTCTTTACTAATTTGGAATACAAAAATGAGAGTCAATGGACACAGCACAGGTGTGACATCCATGTTGAATACTGAACCACACCATGGTTCTTCCATGCCAGCACCCTGCTCCCTCCTGCCTGCTGCCCACATCCCTCCCCACCCACCCCAGCCTTCTGCCAAGTTTCAAACTAGGCCCATGTTCCATTTCACACCTCATCTCTTCTTTTCATATTGCACAGTTTGGAATAATAACATCTCTGATTTTCAAGAATGAAAACTTTGCTCTTGGGACCAGACTATTTATTTTGTCATAGGAAAGCAAACTATTGTGCAAAACAGTGAGAACATGCCAGTAGAAATTGACAAATTCCTCAAACACCAATTGATGGACATGGATGAGCCATCTCTACATCTGTTCTCAAGGCTACAAAATTAATTTTCAGCCAATGCACACCAGCATAACTTGGGGAGCTTGTTTAAAAATGTGTTTGCCCAGGCTCCACCACAAACTTATAAGCAAAGCTTTCAGAGATAGGGCCTGCATCATACATTTGTTACAAATTTCCCAGGGGTCCTTGAGGTCAACATCAAGAATTAAGGGTCTTGAAAACAAGCAGTCAACATACTACATTGATGGATTCAGGCAAACATCTTCCATTTTTAGTACTTTATCCTAAAACTTATTAAGTAAAATGAATTCTTGTAATACCCATTGAGATGCAGTTATATATTTTTAAAATAAATGTATTCTGGAAACTCTGAATGGCCATACTTGGATAGACATGAAAATTGAAAGCCTAAATTCTACTGTTGCTATAGAGATAAGATCCGTGCCTCAATTAGTAAAAATTTATAATAATTAATTGAACATTTATTATAAGCAAAGTGCTAACTAAGTGTTTTCAGAAGCTACCAAATAATATAGAAGTCAGTCTTCATGCTAAGGGGCTTTAATTCAGTTGAGGGACAAAAAGTCACACCAGAAGCAGCTTAATAAAAACCATATCACACACAAATCTTCCTGATTATTCTGTGAGGAATACTGTGGCCCCAGTGAATTACCTTCTCCCTTCCTTAGAATGATGACTATGTCTGTCTCATTCATCTCCTTTTTTCATGGTTCCTGACACTATGCTATGAATATTAAGTGTTTAAAATTGTTCAGGAGCGGCGGCTCACATCTGTAATCCCAGTACTCTGACAGCCAAGGTGAGAGGTTTGCTTGAGCCTATAAGTTTGAGACCAGTCTGAGCAACAAAGCGAAACCTCTTCTCTATAAAAAATAAAAAATAAAAAAATTAGCTGGGCATGGTGGCATGCACCTGTAGTCCCAGCAACTCAGGAGGTTGAGGTGGATCACGAGAGCCCAAGAAGTCAAGGCTGCAGTGATCTATGATTATGTCACTACTCTCCAAACTGGGTGACAGAATGAGACTATGATTCCAAAAAAAAAAAAAAAAAAAACCAACAACAGCAAAAAACTCTTTAAAGTTGAATCCAATAGTAATATTTTTCAGAAGTCGAAAAACAAAAAATTAAATTATAGCATGGACATTCTTTAAGGTCTCTTCTGCTAGTTTATTCATTCAACATACAGCGTTTTTTTCATAAGACATTATGCCTGTACTATGTAACACAATATAAAGATGAATTGTTAATTATATTCTCTCAATAAGTTTATTTCACACCCTGGACTCCAGTAGAGCATGTGCACTAGAAAAAACTATGAAGACATAGAGTCCTCATTTTTATGTGAAAATATTGGGGGCTTTAAAAAATCTTGTTTACATTTCTTAAAACATACTTGAAATATGTGCCCAGAATGATCCTATTAACCATAGGCGCATGGAGCACATAAGGCAAGCCTATGTTTTGTATCTATGCACAAATAGCTTTAGGATAGAATTTAAATGTGCCAAACTCAAAGTTCTTCCAGATGTGTGCTTTCAGTGATTATTGGAAAATTGTTCCACGGTACCATCTCATAGTACGTAGACCACATTATAAGATCCAGAGGCCACTATGCACTTTTACAGAATTCACTGCGTTGACTCATGCTGTCACTTGTCAGCAAAATAATATCGTAAATATCCTCTCATTTTTCCATGCTGCCTGGCTTGGGCTTTTTATAACTTTTCCAAATTCTTACTATCATTAATTATTTTTTTTTTCTGAAGTTAGAGAAATGCTCATCTAACCAACTTTAGAGAGATCACTTTCTCTCTAGTGACTCTTAACCTTCTTGAATTAAATGACGCTTGTCAGGAAAATCCTTCTTAGTGCATGCCTACTATGGTTATATATCTTTTTTTTTTTTTTTTTTTTACCTCAGTGGAAATAATTTGAGCTTCAATATTCTTCAAGTTATATTGTGGCCTGATTTATAGTGTACTTGGGAGAATGTGACTCCTCTCAGTAGGAATCACTATTTTCATCAAGAATTAGCTAACAAGATGTCACTTTCCCCTCCTCTTAATGGCACAATCTCAGTGTTTGTTTCTTTTCTTTTCTTTTTGAGTAGGAGTCTCCTCTGTCACCCAGGTTGGAGTGCAGTAACATGCTCATAACTACCGAAGCCTTGACCTGCTGGGCTCAGGCGATCCTTCTATCTCAGCCTTCCAAGTAGTTGGAACTACAGGTGTGAGCTACCATATCTGGCTAATTTTTTGATTTATTGTACAGATGAGGTCTCACCAAGTTGCCCAGGCTGGTCTCGAACCCGTGGGCTCAGGCAACCCTCTTATCTTGGCCTCCCAAAGTGCTGGGATTATAAGCGTGAGCCACCATGCCTGGCCTCTTTTTTTATTATGCCAAGTTTATTACAAAAGGGAAAAAAAGGACATTATATGTTGATAAAAGGTTTAAAAGATGATATAACAATCATAAACATATTAATACATTACAATGGAGCCCTAATACATATGAAACAAAAACTGACAGAATTTAAGGGAGAAATGGGAAAATTATATAATAATAATTAAAAACTTCAAAGTATACCACTTTTACTGATGGATAGATCAACTAGATAAAAGATTAATAGGAAATGACTTGAACAACCCTATAAACCAAGTAGACTGAATAAGCATACAATACACTCTACCCAACAGCAGAAGAATGCATATTCTTCCAAAGTGCACATGGGACATTCTCCAGGATTGGCCATATGTTAGGTAAAATAAATGTCTTAATACACTCTTAAAAATTATTTTGGTATGTTGGGTTTTTGTTTTAATTTATCTCAAAATATTTTCTAATTTTTTTTCTGATTTCTTTTTGCCCATTTATTGTATGAGTGTGTTATTTCAACATACTTGTGAAATTTCCATTTTCTTGTTATTTATATCTAGCTTCGTTACATAATATTTAAATAAATAATTTATATTATTTCAGTGTTCATTTTCAATGCTGCATAACAATCACAAATTTAGCAACATAAACAGCACATATTTATTATCTCACAGCATCAGAAAGTCAGGGCTTCAGTTGTAACTTAGCTGTGTTCTCCACTCAAGTCTCACAAGGCTATGATTAATGTATTGGCTGGGCTATGCTCTAATTTGGAGATTCAAATAGGAAGGATATGCTTTAAAACTCACTCAGATTATTGGCAGAGTTCATTTCTTTGCAGTTGTTGGACTGAAGGTCATGATCTCTTACTGGCTATCAGCTATCAGCTGAAGGTTGCCTTTAATTCTAGAGGCCACCATAGCTCCCGGCAGTTCATAATATGGCAACTTACTTGTAGGCCAGTGGATCTCTGTATGCATCGGCTAGCAAGCCAGGTCCTATATACGTGTGTGTGTGTGTGTGTGTGTGTGTGTGTGTGTGTGTGTGTGTGTGTAATAATAACAGGATTGATAGCCTATCGCCTTTGATGTATTCTTGGTGAGGAGCAAGTCATAGGTCTGTCCCACACACAGAGAAGACGATTATACAAACAGGTAAATGTCAGGAGGTGAAAATTATTGGGAGGTCACCCTGGGATCTGTCTGCCACAATCCCATTAAAACTGAAATATTCAGGGAGTGACTTAGAGTTAGATATAAATTATTTATTTATATAATTTAGACTCTTCTGGAGTCTAGTTGTCTCTAAACAAATTGATTTTTGTAATCTCAGCACTTGGGGAGACTGAGGCAGGAGGACTGCTTGAGCTCAGGAGTTCAAGGCCAATCTAAACAAGATAATGAGACCCCATCTCAAAAGAAGGAAGGAAGGAAGGGAGGGAGGGAGGGAGGGAAGAAAAAATATCTATTTTTGTTCTCTTGTTTAAAAAAAAAAAAAAAAGCAGGCCGAGTGTAGCGGCTCACACCTGTAATCCCAGCACTTTGGGAGGCCGAGGTAGAAGGATTGCTCGAGCCCAGGAGTTCAAGAACAGCCTGGACAACATAGCAAAACCTCATCTCTACAACGAATCAAAAAATTAACCGGGTGAGACCCTGACAAAAAAAATACATGAAAGGGAATTCTTTTTAGAGAACATTTGCACTCCCTGGATCATAAACACCAGGAGGACAGGGATTTTTATCTGTTGAATTGGCTGTTAAAATTGATCCCAACTCAAAAACAACAAAAACAACAACAAAAAACAGTAGCCAGATAGAAATTCTTGGACAAGGCCTGGGGAAGCTACAGGACCCAGAGGGTAAAGAAGTTAAATCAAGAGAGAAATAATTATCTTGAGCTTCGAGCATATTTAAGAGATCAAAAATTCAAAAATTTAGATATATTGGTTGTTGGTTTGTGTCTGCTTGTTTTGTGGTTTATTTATTTTGCTTTGATTTTCCACAAATATTTGCCAGTACATGTGTTTTAGCCTCCTCTCTATTCTGAGTTGGTCGTTATTGCCAACTTCAATAGTTCATAGAACCTTGTTCATTCGGTTCCCTTCGCGCAACACCTAAATTCTCTGAAGAGATAAGCCTACTTTCGGCTTCAGAATTCGAACACTTACCATCTGTCTTAAACTTTTAAAGTAACTTTTAGCCAAGACAAATGTGGATTATAGGCAACAAGCTGGGACATTTCTGGTCTCAGAACAGGAAAAATAAAGGAAGCTCTATGTATCACGTTAAGTACTTTGTTTGCTAGTAGTGTCTGTGGTGAATGAAAAATTGATCCTTAATTGTGTGGGAAACAGAGAAGTGATCTGCATGCCAATAGCCTGGTACAGACTTCAGAGACTTAGCAGTTTTGAAACGGGTATTTATGAACATCTGCTTTTTCCCCATAAATTTTAATATGGATTTCATCCTTTGAAACCTACAAAACTCCCAGGTGCTTCTTCAGTCTTTATCTTGGGGCAGCATGTTTAAAACAAAACAAAAAAAAGTCTCCTTTTTTTCCATTGAACACATTCGAAATCGCTTTTGAGTATTGAGACAATACTCCTACATATACAGTGCCTATCAGAATGCCTGTGATATGGTATTAAATGTTAACAACACCAAATACTGCGATCAAGATGTTGATCCTTCAAGACATTCAATCCCAGAACACGAGTCGTAGTCATCTTAATAAAGGATGTTGAAAAATATTCATTTATAGTCCCAGTGTATGCCTTTCATTGTTCTACAAATATTTATTTAGCCCTTGCTATGTGGCAGGCACTTCAAGGTGCTGAGGTTACAGCAGCCAATTCAACAGACAAAATCCCTGTCCTCGTTGTGTTTATGTTCTAGGGAGGCAAGTATTCTCTAAAAAGGATTTTTTTTTTTTTTTTTTGAGTCAGGGTCTTATTCTGTCACCCAGGCTGAAGGGCAGTGGCATGATCATGGCTCATCACAGCCTTGACCTCCTGGGCTCAGGGGATTCTTCTGCCTCAGCCTCCCCAGTAGCTGGGACTACAGGCACACACCAACACAACAGGCTAACTTTGTTTATTTTTTTATAGAGACAAAGTCTCTTTATGTTGCCTGGTCTTGAACCCCTGGGCTCAAGCAATCCTCCACCTGGCCTCCCAAAGTGCAGGGATTATAACATCTGACCTAAATTTTCATAATACATTTCACATAGTTCATCGGAAAATGGGCTTTGCACTGGGCCTGCAAACCAGTGATGTTCGTCCCTTCCTGATGCTGGGCTAGACCCTGGGCATACAACTGTGGACAAAGTAGACCTGTTTCTGCTCTCAAGGAGCTAATAGTTAGATGTACTTCTCAACACTGCTGAAAAAATGTAAAACAGAGAATCCAGAGCTTTAGGGTAGTCACTGGACCACTCTCTATTTAGATCCGTTATAAATGGTGCAAACTGCCTATGTCACTCGGCTCTGGGGAAGTGTCGCCATAGGAAGAAAAGAGAATATGTGGGCCAAAGGAAAGGAAACAAACTCACAGCTCAACAGAGCAGAAGCACATAGGTTTGCTGGACCCATGCAAGACTAGGAAGAACATTAAATCTCTCTTAGGAGGAGTAACCCTTTAAGAGTGCAGGCACAATGGCTCACACCTATAATTCCAGCACTTTGGGAGGCCAAGGCAAGCGGACTGCTTGAGACAGTACTTTGAGATCAGCCTAGGTAGCATAGCAAGACCCTGTCTCTAAAATAAAATTTAAAAATTAGCTTGGTGTGGTAGTGCACACCTGTAGTCCCAGCTACTCGGGAGGCTGAAGCAGAAGGATCACCTGAGACTAGGAATTCAAGGCTGCAGTGAGCCGTGATCATGCCACTGCACTCCAGTCTGGACCACAGAGTGAAACTCTAACTCAAAAAAAAAAAGAAAAGACAAGTGCAGTTCTGGCCACCCGGTACCAAAGGAGATAACTCATTTATATAATAGGAGAGTCTCAGGAGGACAGTAGATCTAGTTAATTTGGTTAGGCTAATAGTTTTGCATCCAGTGACAGTCTAATGAAACCTCTCTTTCCTCTGCTTCTTAAACAGCAACACATTGGCAAGTGCCACAGGGCACATCAAACTTGGGCAGTCTTCTTGGATGTCGATTCTACTAATCATTTGGAGGACAAAAAAGTTAACTAATTTACAGATAATAAGTGAAGGTATTATCTCCCATTAAAACCAATATAGCTACATCATGGAATAGAGTGTAACATTTGCATATACTTCTAAGATAAAACATAAGACTAAAACAGTCCTGGAGTCAAGGGCTTTAGGGATTAAGCCTGCTCCTAAATTTTTCATCAGTCCCCTGTAAAGCCAATCTAATAAAAATAATATTTTTGATATGGACAATTGGTTCTCAATTTTATACCAACTATAAATAAAGGACAAATCCCCCAGCAGTATTTATTTCAACCACACTGCCACTTGGATATCCTTTTTTTAATTAAAGGGACCTCTGGAACTACTACTGATGCAAGAAAATTCTTGGCCACTGCAGGCTCTGACACCTCACCCCCTACCCCTGACTCCCAGTCGTGGGGTCCATGCTCACCCCCTCTGCATTTATCAGTAGTCTTATGGAAGACTTTGAGCTGATTGCTTTTTTCCGGGGCTAGCCAAGAGAAGTTTTGTCAATGCTGTCCCTTAGTCCTTAGCACTGAAACACAGCACTGGCATCTGACTCCATATCCCCTTTTGCCAGTCTCATATTGTTATGCAGCAGGCAAATCAGCTTATGCTTTTGTGCTTTGTGTTCCTGAACCAGGATCTGGACCAGGTACAGCTCCATCTGGAAGAAGTGAGGTTCTTTGACGTGTTTGGCTTCAGTGAAGCAGCAGGAGCATGGCAATGCTTCATGTGCAACAACCCTGAAAAAGCAACCGGTGAGAGAACCCCTCTTGCTGCTAAGAACCACTGTGCCCCTTGGATTTACAGAGATCTTTGAGCTGGCCTTCCTGTGGCACAAACATCCAAAGTTGCAATAATACACGGAGTTGTCCCTGCTTTGTACTAAAAAAGACATCTCATCAAAGTGGTAAAGAGAAAAAAGGAAGATGCTGGAAGGCAGAGAAACAATCATTTATCTATATGTGGTTATCAGGAAAGCAGCATCAGCCATTTTGCCCTAGAAGTATTCTTTATTTTACCCAAATGACCCTGAGGGTTCAAGAAAAACAAGTGTTCTCTCAAGGTGTGTCCCAGATCCTTAAGGAGATGAGACCCCACTAAATGAGTGAATGAGCACGCAAACCATTTTATCTTATATCATCCCTAACATTGTTGATGACTGAACTGTGTAAAAAAATGAAACATTTTAGTCCATGCATGGTGGTTCATACCTCTAATTCTAGCACTTTGGGAGCCCGAGGTGGGAGAATTGCTTGAGCCCAGGAATTCAAGACCAGCTGGGCAACATGGTGAAACCTCGTCTCTACAAAAGAGAGCCCAGCATGATGGCATGTGACTTTAGTCCCAGCTACTTGGGAGGCTGAGGCAAAAGGATTGTCCGAACCCAGGAGGTTGAGGCTGTGGTAAGTCATGATCACGCCACTGCACTCCAGCTTGGGCGACAGACTGAGACCCCAACTCAACAGCAACAACCATTTAAAGAGTAAGGAATTGTTCGAGGTATAAACTCATGGCTAACCTTTCTCCTTCCTTTCTGCTGCCCAAGGAATTTGGTCTACTGACCTTGCCTAAAAATAATTGTTAGTGAACACAAGCCAGGCCCTATGCTAAACACATCAGATACCATATCTCATTTAATTAATCCTTGCAATAATTTTATGAGGAAAGTGCTGATATTATTTCTGCTTTACTGATGAGGAAACTGAGGCACAGAGAGATTTGGTAACTGCCCAAGATCACACAGGCAATAAATTAACAGCAGCAGAATTTGAACCCAACTGGACCCCAGAATCCACTCTCATGACTATCTCCCCATTCTACCTCCTAGTTACACTTGGCCCAATCTAACTAGTGGAAATCAGTTACTAATAAGCCTGTGTCCACAAGGTTATGCTGTCAGTGGAAATGGAATATTTCATCACTAATTTGCCCTCCAAGAGGAGAGGGTTCTCAGTGTTGACACTACTCAGGAACTGCAGTTTAGAAATTCGGTTGAACACAAAGTCACTTTGCAGATGAGTCATCCTCTAGAAAGCCCGTAATTAGACCACCTGTATCCAGTTCTTTAATTTTAAGATTTTCTCCATCTTAAATATTACTCATTGTGGCAAGACTATCCTCTTGTTAACTGTCAAGATGTTGAGGCTGAATCAAAAAAGTGTGTTTATTTGGCCAGATGGAGGTGTGCGGGGCTTGCGGAGAAGTTCCAATTAAAATGTATTACCCCACGGAAAAGGTGTGCATGGCAGAAGTTGGCAGTCAGGACGCCAGCCTTTGTGAGGCACAGATTGTTGGCTGATTACAGAGTCTGGATTGAGCTGGTGCCAGAGTGAACACCCCAATTTTTAAAAAGTTAATTCAAGCAAATAAGGAATTGGGGAATTGACTGTCTCCATTATAAAACTTTCTAATTAGGCCTTATTTCACATATGAAAAAGGCAGAGCATAAAAGAAACTTTACTTAAGAGCTGGTAAAATAAGGTACTTATCTTAGGTAACTCCAAGAGGCCCTTAAGAGTTTTCACTCCAAGTAAGCTGAGTCCTTAGTTCAATAAATATTTAATCGTATCTGGCCAAGTAAGGCCTCAGCAAAGGGGCTGCAAGTGAGAAACACAGTGTTCCTTTAATATATGTTTTCTTAAATTCATTGCCGTGCACTTGAAAAGAACATTTTGCACATTCACTCTTTCTTATTTGTGTTTCTCACAGTTAAATATAGACTGAGAACATATAGCAATAAAAATTCAAGCGAGGCCAAATATTTTATAGCAGAACATATTGAATCAAAATGTTTGGCCCTGAACACTTCAGTGGGTTTGAATTTCTTTGCTCATTTCCTTTTACTACATGAAAGGAGATTTTGAGTTTGAGAGAAATCCTATTTTAAACTGTTTTTTTTCCCCCACCAAAAACCCTTGTCTCCCTGCATAGTATATATAGGTTGTTGATTTCATCTTCTTTTTTTATACAAGCATATAAATTAGATATTTATTCTAAGTGAAAGGCCTAAAAACACTGCTGCCAAATATATTACTCATGAAGATGGTATTTGTGTTCATGTTCTGCTTAAATTCAGAGTTTAAAGATTATCAAGACACAGGAATAAATACTTCATTGGTCATGCAGAACTAGCATGATTTGCATCCCATTTTTCATTGATGCAGTGCATATTTGCTGAGTGTCTTCTACAGGCTGAACCTTGGGATAGAAATATGTGTAAGGAACAATGTCTCTGCTCTGTCAATGAAGAGGATTCATAATCCAGTCAGAGCCAGACGGTGTATATAAGAAAATCTAGCACACTTCTTTGTGTTTTGTTTTTGAGTCAGAATCACACTCGGTCGCCCAGGCTAGAGTGTGTTGGCATGATCACAGCTCACCGCAGTCTCAAAAATCCTGGGCTGAAGCAGTCCTCCAGCCTTAGCCTCTCAAGTCACTGGGACTATAAGCGCATGCCAGCACATGCAGCTAATTTTTTGATTTATTGTAGAGACGTGGTCTTGCTATGTCGCCTAAACTTGTCTTGAACTCCTGGGCTGAAGCAATCTTCTTGTCGGCCTCCCAAAGTGCTGCGATTACAGGCATGAGCCACTATGCCTCTCACTCCCTTGTATGTTTTCAGCATGCAATAGATATTTGTTGAGTGAGTGGATGAATGAATAAATAACATTTAGAAATGGCAAAGTTGGCCAGGCCTGTAATCCCACCACTTTGGGAAGCTGAAGTAGGAGGATTGCTTGAGGCCAGGAGTTTAAGACCAGCCCAGGCAACATAGTGAGACCCACATCTCAAAAAAAAATAAAAGTAGCTAGGCATGTTGGCACATGTGTGTAATCCCAGCTACTTGGGAAGCTGAGGCAGGATTACTTGAGCCCTGGAGTTGGAGGCTGCAGTGAGCTATGATCATGCCACTGTACTCCAACCTAGGCGACAGAAGCAAGACCTTTTCTCTCTCTAAAAAAAAAAAGTCAAATATACCATGAATATCAAAATGTGATGTTTCCAGATTGTAATTATGTGCTAACCATATCAAATATATCACTATATCAGACCCAGTGCATTCTGAATCTGGTAAATGGAGGTTGGTACTGTTTCTTCCTTGAGAAAAATCACCACATGTAAAACAAAAGACCCACTCCCCTGCCTGTCTCAGCATCTGATTGTACTCTGTCCAACTATGTACCGTTCTGGGTTTCATCTGTACCCTCACAGGGGCCAGATGCCCTGTTGGCTTCAGGGTGGAAGGATCCAAAGAAGTAAGATTGGAGGCTAGAACCAAAGGCTGAAGAAACTGGAATATATTATATATTGTTTTTGAGTTGGAGTCTCACTCTGTCACTCAGGCTGGAGTGCAGTGGCACGGTAACAGCCACAGCCTCGACCTGCTGGGCTCAGGTTATCCTTCTGCCTCCGCCTTCCAAGTAGCTGGAAATACAGATGCATGTCACCATGCTTGTCTAATTTTTAAATTTATTGTAGAGATGAAGTCTCCCCTAGTTACCCAGGCTGGTCTCGAACCCCTAGACTCAGGCAATCCTTTTGCCTCTGCCTCCCAAAGTGCTGGGATTATAGGCGTGAGCAACCACCCCTGTATTTTTGATATTTTTAAAAGGTATTGACAATTGATATGATAATTGTTTTCAAGGATTTATGTTCCGATATTTTATTTTAATTGCTGGCCAGCATCTCCACAAACGAGAAGCATAATTGAGACAATTAGAGACTTTCAGTTGACATCAGGAAGGACATCCAGAAATAGATAATACTTCTTTTATTTATTTGTTTGCTTGTTTATTTATTTTTATTTTGAGTCAGGGTCTCACTCTGTCATCCACATTGAAGTACAGTTACACAATCATGGCTCATTGCAGCCTCTAACTCCTGGGCTCAAGCAATCCTCCTGCCTCAGCCTCCCAAGTAGCTGGGACTACAGGTACCCACCACTACGCCTGGCTAATTTTTCTATTTTTTGTAGAGACAGGGTCTTGTTTTGTTGCCCAGGCTGGTCTGGAACTCTTCGCTTCAAGCAATCCTCTCGCCTCAGCCTTCCAAAATGCTGGAATTACAGACATGGGCCACCGCACCTGGCTAGAAATATATAATACTTCCCCTCTTCAGGTGAATGTCTCATCACCATGTTCTCACCAACTTCACCATCAACACACAGAAATTCACAGAAGCTTAATATCTAGTGATCAATAAAACATTTTTATCCAATTAAGTACAGATAAAATCAGAGAAAACTAAGTGTTAAAATAATGTAGAGGCCCTGAGACTATTTTAATTGCTAGCATTTATCATTCTAACTATAGGCCAAGCTTTACATGGATTTTTTTTCTCATTTTCTCACCATTAGTGACTCTATTTTACAGATGAGAAAACTGAAACACAGAGATATTATGTAATTTTCCCAAGGTCTCATAGCTACTCGGTGCTAGAACCAGAATTCTTAATCCAGACAGGTTGATTCTAGAACCTAAAATTTCAACCTTTAGGGCACAAGTTAAGGACATAGAATATTAGAAATTCCAAAAACAATTATTCCATAATATTGCAATATATTGCAAACACCCAGAGGCAAGTTTAATTTGTGAGAAGTGTTCTACCTCCTTGATGACTTATTCTACTTAAAAAAGAACAGAGACTTTGGTATGATAACATGCGGGAAATTATTGCTTGCAGGAAATGATGACAATAGAAGCTATTTTCAATTCTTACAATTGCTGATTCAGTTTCTGATAATCATTTTTATAAAAGTTCAGAGTAGAAGATTAGAAAACCACTGAAATAACTCAATAATCCTCAGAGACTTGCCTGGTGGTATTTATTGCAGATCCCATTACTCCACATGAATGAGAGAATGGAGGTTGAGCAAGTAGATTGAACAGAACAAATTTCTGGAAAATCCAAGCAAATCCCCTATATCAGTTGCCACAGGGTCTTGGAACTGCATAGCACATGTTAGCAGTAAGAGTTAGTCAGCTGGCCCATGCTGGAACACATCTGGCTTTCTCTTCAGTCACATGTTTTAGAAGTCAGAGGAAGAACTAGGTCGTGACTTTCACTCTTATTTCTGGAGACACATGGGCTGCCTTTGTTCTTACGCCCCACAAAAAACAACTTAAGAGTCTTGGCACTCGTGTCCTCCTCTTGTAAATTTGAGTGATCCCATGTGATTACTCTCTTAGTCACCAGATATTTAGAATTTGAATGTGATTGTCAGTAGGACTCCTAGGGTTCTCAAAGAAAATGAAAGAATTCTTTTCAGATGCCTTTCTAGCTTGATTCCTCTTTAGAAGTTGATTTCAAATATTTGTGTTATAAAAACATGCTATCAAGCCAGGTGCAGTAGCGAGCGCCTATAGTTCCAGCTACTCAGGAGGCCAGATGGGAAGATCATTTGAGGCCAGGAGTTCTAGGCTACAGCACACCAACATCATGCCTGTGAATACCCACTGCACTTCAGCCTGGGCAACACAGTGAGAACCCCATCTCTAAATGTTAAATAAATAAATAAAAATGTAAAGAACATTCTATTCATTATATCACAAGGGCAAATAGAGACATTTCAAAATGATAGCATCAAAATGCCTCCTCAGCCAGGAGACTTTCTTTAGACAGTAGAAAATGACTAGTAGCAGCAGTCATGACTCTCCTTTAAGGGACACCCTTCATGTGAGCTAAGATGACTTTCTGCTCTAGATGCCAATGTGAAAACGGGCTAAATGACCTTTGAGAGGACCCAACCCATAAGGCCACAAATAGCCTTGTGAATCCATTACTATGAAACTTTTCCATTTAATTTCAATGTCAACTTTCATAGAACTTTAAAAGTGACAAAAGAAAACCCAGTTTGGATCTATGCGAAGGCTGGATTTGTCTTATGATGCCTTCCCTTCTACCACATATGTGAGAGCATTGTCCTAACAGTAGAAGGCTAACTGTTGGTAGAACACCAAAAGCAACGTGGTACTTGTCACAGGACAACTTCACACATTCACATTTATATACGCTTGTGACTTCTGAAGGTGTACTGACTACACAAAATTGAACCCCAGTTTTTTGTATTACTCAGTGACAGAACAAAGACACATTTATCAACTTGATTTATTTTCTTGAAACCTTCCTCCCAACCCTATCCTCCATCTTCTTGTTCTATGCCTCTGTAGCATGGGCATTTTTCTCTTTGTTAAACATCCCCTTATAATCTCATTCTCTCTCTCTGTCTCTGTCTCTCTCTCTCTCTGTCTCTCTCTCACACACACACACACACACACACACACACACACACACACATGCGCACGCGCATAGGCACACCCCATACACACCACTCCAAAGCTGAATTAATTCTTCCCCCCTCTGTTCATCTTATATGCACCATCAACACTTTTATGCTGCATATGGCTTGTGGCTATCAACCTTCTCCATTAGACAGTAAAATACAAGAGCGAGAATCATGGATTATTCATCTCTGTATGTCTTTCCCAGTGCCTGGCGTATGGTAGTGTTTAATAAGCATTTAGTAAATAGATGGATAACTGAGTAATTCAAGAATCACATAAGTGATAAGATTAACTATGGAAGAAAATAGGATTTGACTTGAAATGCAACTTTAAAATCTAACTTTAAAAAATTGAACACTTTCAGGCTGGGCTCAATGGCTCACATCTGTAATATGTAAAAACACTTTGGGAGGCCAAGGCAGGAGGATAGCTTGAGACCAGGAGTTTGAGAGCAGACTGAGCAACAAAGTGAGACCTCAACTTTACAAAAAACATCAAAAATTAGCTGGGTGTGTTGGCATGCACCTGTAGCCCCATCTACTTGGAAAGCTGAGGGGGAAGGATCACCTAAGCCAAGGAGGTTGAGGCTGCAGTGAGCTACAAGTGTGCCACTGCACACCAGCCTGGGTATTAGAGCGAGACCCCGACTAAAAAAAAAAAAAATTTTGAACACTTTCTCAAAAAGAAAAAAAAAAGAAACTAACTGACCTAAAACCTGGAAATCACACCTTTTGGAAAATTAGCTTTCATAAGAAGAAAACGTTACTGTGCACAAGGTTTTAACATATCATAGAAAAGGAATTTTAGTGTTATGCCAAAATGTTTCAATATACACAGAGCCCATAGTAAACATGCTGATAACAATGTGTGAACTTCAAGAGGAAACAAGCTTAGATAAGTAGCCTATACCCTTTAAGGGTTAATTTCTATTTTTCATCCAGTATCACTTCTGCTCTTCTGACTTTCCACACTGGGACAACAATCTTGTCTCAGAATAGAGTAAAAGTATCTGACAGGCCTCATACTTGCAGCAAAGCATTAGTTGCTCTGTGATTATCCACAAACAAATCACTATACATAAAAATGTGTCTTCTTCCACATGGAGAATAAAGCCACTTTGGAAAGGCACACTCACATGAGTGAAAGTTTCACCATACAGGCTTAAGATGACATTGATCTCAAGAATTTATAGTTTTAAAAAAAGCACTTAGTATAGTATATTTAAAAATAGCTCTAGTCATCATCTTTCAGAGTAATCCTAATTTTTTTATTTACCCATATAAGTACATTAAAATGAAATTTGTTTTTCAGCCACAAACTCATCTATTTAAAAGACATACTGGTACATTTTTGCAGCCACAGAGATTAAAGTCATCAAGTATCTCAACAGGATGGTCATGTTTTGCCTTGGATTTCATCCTTCCTACCCCCTCAGAAATGTCATAATCTAGATTATATTTTTTTCTCTGCTCTATTTAATTTTTCCTTCCCAACTGAATCCTCTCATTGGCTCTGAAACACACTCAAGTGGCTTAACTTCTCCTTTCCCTCCACCTTCTGCCTTATCTCTCACCTCCCCCTTAAAGCCAAGAAAGTTGTCAACCTCTCACCACATCCTCCTTCTCCTGACTCAACCCTCTCTACCCTGGCTTCTAACCCCATCATCTCTATGGACACTGCCAACCTGCAAGTCACCCATGCATTGGACATGGTTTAGTCTTCGTGTTACTTGTCTCTTAGCATTCAATTCTGGACCAATTCCTCCTTCTTAAAATATTCTCTTGTTTTAGTCTCTGTGACACGTGTTCCTCTAGCTTCCCTCCTACTCTCTAGACACGTCTTCTCAGTCTCTGTTCCAGGCCCACTTTCCTTTCCCCAGCTATTCACTGCTTGAGTAACTCTCTCCTCCTGCACACTCTCTCCCCAACCAAGTTATGCTGGTTCTACAGTGTCAATAGCCACTTCTGAGACAACTTCCAGATGTACATACGCAGCCCAGGTCTCTCCTCTGGACTCTAGATTCATATCTCCCACCTCCTATTTGACTGCTCCTAAGGCATCTCAAACTCAGTTCACTTAAAACTCATGATTGCCTCAGCCTGTAATCCTAGCACTTTGGAAGGTCAAGGTGAGAGGATTGCCTGAGGCCAGGGGTTCAAGACCAGCCTGGGCAACTTGGTGAGACCTTGTCTCTACAATAAATCACAAAAATTAGCTAGGCATGGTAGCACACGCCGGTAGTTCCAGTTACTTGGAAGGTTGAGGCAGAAGGATCACCTGAGTCCAGCTGTTCAAGGCTGTTGTGAGCTCATGAGCGTGCTGCTGCACTTCAGCCTGGATGACAGAGTGAGACTCCAACTCAAAAAAAAAAAAAACCAAAACTCATGATTGTTCCTCCTCCGTTCCCCCAAAACACATGGTCTTCTTCCAGTTTTCCCTCATTCAGTAAACACGTCTCTCAATCTGTTGAACTCGCCAGAAATCCGCTGCCCTCTCCATCACCCCCATTCAATATATCACCCCAATATTGAGGATTTTACTCTCAGCTGTTTTCAAATCTGTCCACCTCACTCCATAGCACTAGTTCAAGCTTCCATCACCGCTTACCTAAAATAATGGCAAAATCTTACCCCTGCTTACTCTAGATCCTTCCCATCTACCTCCCACACTGCAGCTAGAATGATCTCTTCAAGGCATCAGTCTGATGTGCCGCACCTTGCATGAAATCTTACATGGCATCCCATAGGTCTTACCTTAAAGACCAAATTCTGTAACATGGTCTCACAAGGAATGATCTCTTCCAACCTCTCTAGCATCATCCTGCCCACATCTCCTCTGCACTCTTGCTGTCCTGCCCAGAAGAACCTTCTTTCAGTTTCCCATACTCACCTCACTTCTTACCACCGGGCTTTTTCTTCTATCTGGAATTCCCTTTCTCACCATTCTACCTAGTTAATCTAGTTAATGCAGACCTTAGCCTACTAATTATAACTCAAACCCACAGCTTGAGGAAAGCCTTCTGTAATTTCCCTGACCAATACCAAAGTCCTCAAAGCACCTAAAATCTCTCCTTCACAACACTAGTTATAGCTGCCATCTTGCTTTTTATGTGTGACTATTTGATTAATGTCTACATCCTCCAAAAAAACAGTAAGTTCTATGAAGTAGGCTCTCCTCATCCATCCCCCCTTAGCCTCTGCACACAACAGATGCTCAACAAACATTTACCAAAAAAAAAAAAAAAGTTTCTATCTTCTCAGTCAAGTGGTGACAAAAAAAAAAATGAATTCACAGTGATTCATGTTAGGAGAAAAACAGTAGATATTCATATTATGACATTTTCAGCAGATCTTTTGTATCAAACATATATATAGGCTCTTCTTGAATAAGTTCTTTTCAAAAGTACTATGATAAATGGACCACTTTATTTAACAGAATGTGTGATGTACATTCTGTTAAAACATACATACATATATATATGTGAATATATATGCAACATACAGCACGTAGTGATGTATATAATAGCTAAAGCTTCCAGTACAGACATTATAAACTTCAATTTACTGCCAAAAGATTTGAGGCCAAGTACTGAACCACAACAGATGGAACTCATGTTAAAAATTTCCATGAAAGCACTGTAGATAACACCTTAAAATGTTCCAGAAAACCAAGAATGTACAGGCAAGTGAGAAAATGGTTAGAACGTGCTCAACTTGTACAACCCAAGTAAGCTGACCCTCCTTATTACAGACCAGGCTCAAGCATGTCAGATATTTTGTTACTGAACCTTGACAAGTTCTACAGTGATGTCCGGGCAGTATGGAAAAGTGCTCAGCATTTAAAACTAATGTCCTATGGCCATAAAGTGCCAACAATATCTATCCGTGGGATCTTATCAATGAGACTAAGTGGGAGCAACAAAGGATATGTGTGTGAAACACTTTTTTACGAAAAGTTAATCCTGAGATTAAACAATTATCTTCTTTGGCCAGGAGCGATGATTCATACTGGTAATACCAGCACTTTGGAAGGCCAAGGCAGCAGAATTGCTTGAGCCAAGGAGTTCGAGACCAGCCTGGGCAACATAGCAGGAACTCGTCCCTACAAAAAAAAAATTTTTTTTAATTAGCCAGGGGTAGTGTCCTGTGCCTATAGTCCCAGCTACTCAGGAGGCAGAGGCAGAAAGATCACCTGAGCCCAGGAGGTTGAGACTATGATGAGCCATGATTGTGCCACTGCACTCCAACCTGGGTAACATAGTGAGACCCCAACTCAAAAAGTAACAGTAAAGGAAACAATTATCCTTTTCATTGCCACCTTCCTGATGTTTTCCCACTGATCTCTAGCAGTCATTGCTCAGCAAGTCTGGGCCAGTGTTCTTTGATGCAATTTTCATAAAGGTACAAAGGTGACCACACCTACTGCTCAGAACTACTGAGCAGTTTATCTTCTTAAAAAGTACCCTTAAGTTTTTTGTTTCACTGATAACAATAAATAAGTCAAATTCCACAAACATTAATTCCAAGCATTTCTTCTGTAACCCTGTTGACTGAAGCCAACAATGTGAATATGATCTTACACTGCCATCCTATTCTCTAATTTCATAGAAAGATTATTACAATTTTCTCCCTTCTATTGGTTTTGCAGTTTTTGTTGTATATTACATGACCTATTATTGTCATCTGCCATGAGGATACTAATTATTTCCTAAAAGTTTTTGAGCAACCTAAGAATTACGGGGGTCAGGCTTGGTGGCTCATGCCTGTAATCTCAGCACTTTGGGAGGCTGAGGCAGGAGGATTTATTGAGCCCAGGAGTTCAAGATCAGCCTTGAGCAACATAGTGAGACTTTGTCTCTATGGAAAAAAAATTTTTTTTTTAATCAGTGAGGCATGGTGGTGCTCACCTGTAGTCCCAGCTATTAGGAAGGCTGAGGTGGAAGGATCGCTTGAGCCCAGGAGCCTGTGGCCATGGTGAGTCGTGATTGTGCCACTGCACTCCAGCCTGGGTGACAAAATGAGACCCTGACTCACAAAAAAAGAAAAGAATCACTTGGGAATCTTGTTTAAAATGCAAGGTCCCTCATTGTACCCCACAATTTTGATTCAGTAGGTTTAGGGTGATGCCTTGGAATGTGCATTTTAACAAGTCAGCAGATAATTCTGATATAGGTCACTCTCAGAACAGTTTGGGACACACAGCTCTTTTAAAGCTTATAAAACAGTCATTCTCAAGTTTTTTTGGTTAAATACATCAGCAATTGGTTAGAGAAGCATAGAAACCATATTCTGTCTTCATGGATATGAAATTACTGAGAAAGAAAGCCACTCAATCGTATGTGGCAGTGTCCTCAAAGGGCTGCTGTCAAACTTAGTTTGTCTGTCCTATTTGGGTCCCCACAGCATTTTGTAGTATGTTACTAAATTGATGCTGGTTGTGTCTCCTTGTTTATTCACTACCGATAAAGAAATAGGGCACATTAAAGCACTGCCTGAAGTTTCGTAAGAAGGATGCCATTGGTTATGATCCATAGCAATTTCAAATCCACAGTCTACTAAATGTTGCTCCTATGACCTCGTCATTTAATGTTTCTCCTCTAAGCATATCTTCTGTAATTATAGCTGGCTTTATTAGAACTGGCATGCACACATGCAAACACAAAAAATCAGCAGGAAAAGGGATAGAAATAAATTTGAGACTTTCAGTATATACAGAGAAATTCCCCATGGACCATACAGAAGTCACATTTCCTATAAGCAGTGGTTTCAAGGTAGAAAAAAATGACATACTGTACTTTTTCTCAGTTCTTACTTAATGAAATATTTGAGGTTTCTACTTTTTCTTCCAGAATATACCATTTCTTGAAGGCATTTAACTTTAATAATCAAGAAAGAATATCTAGAAATTCAAATATCACACATGAAACTCATGACAGTCTCAAATATGAGTTATTTACACATAATGTAATACTTTGAAGACAAAATTGGTATAAGCCAAAAAACAGATAGTATAAGGAATTCCTGGATGGAAGTTAATGTGTCATGTAACTAGAAGTTATGTGGAGGTTATTGTCATTCCTTCCAGCCTGTCACAAGAACGAACAGGAAGTCTGGAAGGAAAACGCAACCACAGAGAACCAAAGATAACATAGTCTAATCCATTACTGGATTGCCTTGAAAATGTCAGTCTCAGTGAATAAGTGGATCCAACTCAAAAACAGAAGAACTTTCCTTCCTTTTGGGACTCTTTGACTTGTCTTTCATACCTGCATTTTTATTAAAGATTCAAGTTCAAAGCCTGCGGGCCTTGAACCTAAAAAGAATTCCCCGTCTTGCTCTGAATTCTCTCACTATTCCTAACACTTTCACATAGGCCAATGGGATGTGGCTTTTCTAAAGCCACATGTTCATCATCATGATAAAAGGAGGATGATGATCATGATAATAGTAGCTACTATTAATTGATCCCTTACTATGATCAGGACTTCAGGTTAAGCAAAGCCACTGTTCACCTTTATGGCACTTTAAGATACTTTCATTGGTGAATGTAGTCTACTCAGGGGCTTGACTAGAAAAATTCAGGCTGGACTTCAGCCTGCATTTACCATCTTGGCCAAGTGCCCTTGTGCAGTGGACAACCTGCACAGCGATTTGTGTTGTGTTAAAGCATAACTCTAGAAAGGAGGACACCGAAGCACAGTAGTTAAATGAGTCGCCCAGGACCATTCAGCTGGTAAGTAGCAGATTCTGGACTTCAACACAGGTCTGGCCCAAAGACGGTGCCCATATCCCATCAACTAGGCCTATACTAGAGAAAGTTTCGGGCACAGTCCCATATGATCTATTATAATAGGGAGTAAACAAGGCATCCGGCACACTGGTTCAATAAATTATGATTGATTAAAGACATTCCAAATTACAAGGAATCTTAAAACAGGACAGAGAATGAACTATTGAACTTTTATGCTTTCAAGATAAAGGGGGTTGTTTAACTACAAATATTATTGTTTTTTATGATGCTGCTTTACTAAGCATGAGATTCCACTTTGCATCATGTCTAAGGCTCTTTAGGATTGGTCTCTATGTGTATCTCATACCTTGTCTTTTGCCTCTCCTCCCTGCTCCCTTCTAAGTTCCAGTCACATAGAATGAGTGATAGTTTCAGAATGCATTTCACACCCCTTCCCTCAGCTTTAGTCCTTTGCCATCTTTGTTTTTTTTTTTTAGCACCTTCACCTGCATAACTGCTACTTGTCCCTGAGATTTCAGTTCAGACAACATCTACTCCAGGAAGTGTTCCTATTTGCTGCATCCCAGCTTAGAATAAGTGCCTTTTAGTGTGTTCCAACAAGACCCTGTGCATGGCTCTGCCCTAGTATTTATTCCAATATAGTCTAATTCCATACTCATTTGCCTACTGTGTTCCTCTACATCTCAAAGATTGAGACTGTCTTATTTTAATTTTTAGCCTCATCACCAGACATGTGTCTAGTACATGGTAGGTATTCAGTAAAGCCATTTTGAAGAAAAGAATAAGAAAGTTAATGAATGGTGAAGGGCATTAATGAAAAGCAGAACTCAGTCTGTCCTAACAAGAATTACATGAATAAAGGCTGGGGGCAATGGCTCATACCTGTAATCCATGCATTTTGGAAGGCCAATGCAGGAGTGCTGCTTGAGCCAGGAGTTTGAGATCAGCCTAAGCAACATAAGGCAAGACCTAGTCTCTACAAAAAAATCAAAAAATTAGCTAGGCATGGTGGCATGTGCCTGTAGTCCCAGCTACTTGAGAGGCTGAGGCAGAAGGATCTCTTGAGCCCAGGAGGTCAAGGCTGTGGTGACCTGTGATCATGCCTGGGCAACAGAGTGAGACCCCAACTAAAAAAAACGAGTGCTCTAAATCAGACAATTCCTAGTAATACAAAGCAAAATACTGAAATAATAATGCTCTTGATATTGATTGTCAATGTATACTCATTCATGAGTTTGTGCTTTCTGGCCTCTGCTATCACAATACTAGCCACCATGTGGCTTCTCAGAAGATGGGAGATGCTTCTCACCATGGAGGACTCTGATCAAATGTCACCTAGAAGGTTCAAGCTCTTTCCTGACCTCTTAAGTGCATGCACACCAGGCCCACAAGTCATTTACTCCCTATTCTATTTTCATCATAGCCCTTATTACTATTGTAGCAATATATTTGATGTGTATTTTCAGTTTTTAGCTTTAATTTGGAGTTGACACTGGAACAGCCAATTGAACAGTCATTGGATCCAAAAATAAAAAGTAAAAAAGTTGCCTGAGCCCGCGGGTTCGAGACCCGCCTGGGCAACTTGGTGAGACCTCATCTCTACAATAAATCAAAAATTAGCCGGGCGTGGTAGCGCGCACCTGTAGTTCCAGCTACTTGGAAGGCTGAGGCAGAAGGATCGCCGGAGCCCAGCAGGTGGAGGCTACAGTGGCCAGGAGTGGCCACTGCACTCCAGTCTGGGTGACAGAGTGAGACTCCAACTCAAAAAAAAAGTAAAAAAGAAAGCCAAACTGGCCTTAAAGAACTTTGTTTATGAAAACGATACATTTCATTATTCCTATCCTGCAAATATACCATCAAACTGGCCATCCTTCTGTCTGAGTTAGTTATTTTGAGCTACATTAGAAAAAAGAAATGATAGCATAGGAAGGACAGGTTGTGTTCATATGGTCAAACAGGCACTGTCCGTATTTTTTCCAAAGCAATGGAACAACTGCAATCCTTTCAAAATGCTATGAAAATTGAAGACAGCTGAGCATGGTGGTTCAAGCTTGTAATCCCAGCACTTTAGGAGGCTGAGGTGAGAGGATTGCCTGAGTTCAGGGGTTCGGGACCAGCCTGGGAAACTTGGTAAGACCAAGTTTCTCGTCTCTAAAATAAATAAATATAAACAAATAGAAAATTAAAGATAAATGTATATAAGTAAATATTGTCCTACTCTGATTTGAGTTTTCCATTGCTCTCCCTGCCAAAATCAGATGTTTTCATATGAATTTGAAGAGTGAATTTTATGTAGTTGATAAAAGGAATGAAATTCTTCAGTTCAACAGCTAAACTTCTGACAATATAATGAATCTTCTTTTAAAAAGCCTTAAGATATAATTCACATGCCATTAAATGGCTTTTAGTATGTTCACAGTTATGCAACCATCATCACAGTTTTCGAACATTTTTATCACCCCCAAAACCAGCCCCACATCCCTTAGCAATCATCCCCTAATCTACCCATTGCCCCTAGGCCTAGGCAACCATGAAGCTACTTTCTATCTCTGTAGAAGTGCTTATTGCAGACTATTCATATAAGTGGAATCATGTAACATGTAATATAATGGGCCATCTAATTCTATGATTATGTGTACTCATGTACATTCAATATAAAATGAATCCATTCATTCAACAAATATTTAAAGACTCCATGCTATTTGCCAGGCACTATCTTAGGTGCCTGGTGATTCAACAGTGAACAAAGCAAAAACGTTGCCAGGGTAGAGCTTTCCGTTGAATGAGAAAGACATTAATCAGATAAACACCCACAACAATCTACAAGTGATAATACCTGATATAAAAGAAACATACCATGTGCTAGGAGAACTGATGGGTGAAGCCACTCTTGTCTGGGTTTGGGGAAGGCTTCCCCTAAAAAAGCAACATTGGAGTTCAAATATGGCATGGTCAGTCATTGACTAGGCAAAGAAGAGAATATGGAGAGAAGAAAGAGTTCGTGTGTTCCAGAGGGCGGAAATAGCTTGTACTAAAGAGCTGAGTAAGTTTGCCTTTGCAACTTAGTGCTATGGCATTAGGAAATGCATTTTGGAGCGCTGCATTGACTTTTGCAGCCAAACAGCTAAATATACTTAGTTTATGATTATTTGTAAAGCTATATTGCTAACAGTTCATGTGTCATAAAACATAGAAATTTGTTTTTTATTACCTAGTTACTGGCAAAATCAAAATAAAGCTTATGGTATACTAGATATTTGGGGCCGAACTTTCAAATTGTTCTAAATTGGTTTGGTCATTCCAACATAAGGAACAGAATACCATGAAACAAATATGCCTAGAAGCATAGAAAGCTGGATATCCGGATGAACCTTAAATACTGCTAACCAGATGTTCTTTGTGTGAACAATTCCTTATGAAAATCTCGATGAGGCCTTTCAACACTTTTCCATTATTATATCTGAACTATGCATTCTTTTAGAGACAAAAGAGGAAATGTTAACCAAATTCATAATTTATTAGCCCACTTTCCAGAGACACTTACTGTGTTCTGGCATACTGTACAATTCTGACTCTTGATCACTTGCCAAATAATGGAAAATAAATGGCTTGATCATTCTGTTACCTTCAACAGTTGTAAATCAAGATGGCCAGCCTCTTATAGAAGGAAAACTTAAAGAGAAGCAAGTCAGATGGAAGTTCATCAAGAGGTGGAAAACCCGTTATTTTACGTTGGCTGGAAACCAGCTTCTATTTCAAAAAGGAAAGTCTGTAAGTTTTGCTGTCATCTTTTACACTTGCACTATTAAGGTCTTGATCTCTACCAACCAGCTAAGCATTTTGCCTTGAGTTGAAACTGATCGGTTTCTCCTTCTCCATTCTACAATAACAGCAATATTTTATTACATATGTCCCCCTTGTCTAGTCTGTTCATTCCTGTTAGTTAGTTCACTGTCCCTTTCCAGTTTATTTGGAAACCTGTTTTAGTTGACTTTAGTTTTCAAAGATGAACTGCAGAGGGATTGCATGGTGGTCTTGACTCAAACACTGTACCTTTTGCTTCCTTGTGGAACACTTACATAAATTTATGACTTATGATATTGACTGATTTTTCTATGATTATATGTTATTTTTAGATGCAGTGGCTCATGCCTGTAGTCCCAACACTATGGGAGGCTGAGGCAGGAGGACTGCTTGAGTCAGGGGTTCGAGACCTCATCTCCTCACATACTCACATAGCACGACCTCATCTCCACACACACACACACACACACACACACACACACACACACACACACACACACAAAACAACTATAGGTTATTTTTGGAGATAGGGGTCCAAAGAAAGGGTCCCAAGAAGGATACAAAGAAGGGGTCCACAATAGGCAGGGAGGAAGAAGGCTGATTTATTTTAAGTACCTTTTATGGTCACCAAAGTTCAGTTCTGATTAGGGAAAAAAATATTACTATCTTCCATTTAATATTCAGCTAATGAATAGAATGTAATTCTAATAGAATTAATATTCACTTAATATCATTTTCAATTTGAATAGGATGCTCAGTAATTATTCATATTCTGAATTTTCAGTGAGAAATTCCATTCTATTTAACCAATAATGCAAAGTTAAGTCCTTCTTTTCAAATCAATATTATTTATCATTAAACTCTGTTCATTCAGAGTCTTGACCTACCTCATGGCTATTTTGAAAAGTAATCATAACAGCTAGCATTTTTTTTTTTTTTTTTTTTTTTTTTTT
>NW_007258691.1:92801-104622 GCF_000164805.1 Carlito syrichta
AGCAGCTCAGGCAATCCACTCACCTCAGCCTCCCAAAGGCACGGGATTACAGGCTGAGCCACCGAGCCCGGCTGCATTTTAAAAAATACTTATCATGTGCCATCCTGGATTGTCTCAAAAAATCCTATGAGTCCAGCACTATTTGTGCCATTTTACAGATGGAGAAACTGAGGCTCAAAGAGACTAATTGACTTGTGAAAGAATAGAGCCAATAAGGTGAGGAAGGGTAAAACTGGAGTCAAGATCAGGCAATGTGACACCAAAGCATGTTCTTAAACAAGTATACGCTATCGTTTCCCATGTATACTCACAATACAGAGCCAGTGGTGAACTGTATTAATCAGAGTTCTACACAGAAACAGAACAATAGGATATATATGGGTATATAAGATAATGACTATGGGAATTAGCTCATGAAATTATGGAGGCTGAGAAGTTCCATGTTATACTGTCTGCAAGCCGGAGGACCAGGAAAACTGGTGGTGCAATTCAGACTGTGTCCTAAGGCCAGAGAAGCAGACAAGTCAATAGTGTAACTCCTAGTCCAAGGCCAAAGACCTGAGAACCTGATGGGTAAGGAGGGCCGGGCAGATGTTGGAGTAAGAAATCCCAGAACCAGGAGCTCTGATGTCCAAGGACAAAAGAAAACAGAAGTCTCACTTCAAAAAGAGAAAGCAAATTCACCTTTCTTCCACCTTTTTGTTCTATCCAGATCCCCAATACATTGCATGATGCCCACCCATAATGATAAGAGAGGGGATCTTCTTTACTGAGTCTACTGACACAAATGCTAATTTCTTCCAGAAACACTCCCACAGACACACCCAGGTGTAGTGTTTTACCAGTTCCTGGGCACCCTCATAGTTCAGTCAAGTTGACACATAAAATTAGCCATCACATGAACCAAACTGTGTCTGCATTAATTAAAGATGTTAAATTAGCTAACAATATAATTTATCTGGGCATATGTACTATATTTTTAGAGTCCTCTTTATAAAACTTAATCTGAGCTGGGCTCGGTGGCTCAGCCTGTAATGCCGCGCCTTTGGGAGGCTGAGGTGAGTGGATTGCCTGAGTCCGCGGGTTCGAGACCCGCCTGGGCAGCGAGACCTCATCTCTACAATAAATCAAAAAATCAGCTGGGCGTGGTAGCACATGCCTGTAATTCTGGCTACTTGGAAGGCTGAGGCGGAAGGATCGCCGGAGCCCAGCAGGTCAAGGCTGCGGTGGCCGGGAGCAGCCACTGCACTCCAGTCTGGGTGACAGAGTGAGACTCCAACTCAAAAAAACAAACAAACAAACAAAACAAAAACTTAATCTGAACATTTTATTCAACAGGAATCAAGTATGATGTAGCTGAATGATGGCAAATTCTGACCAGCGCTCTTTTCATTAATAAGACTTCATGTTAGCTTCTTGAATGAAGAATATTTTTGTGACACCTACTTTGAATTCATGTTAGTCTCTTCATCTGTATGTGTTATAACATATACAAATGGACTTCCCTGTGGCTGAAGATCTGTTTGAAAGGGAAGTAAAATGGCATATTCACATTTATTGGAAATTTAAAAAGCATTACTTTTTAAGCAGAAGGTCACACTGAAGCATTCTTGAAGTATTTAAAATGGCCATCTGAGTTTCCTGTTTTTATTCAAAAAATCAGGAATAGAAGTGAAAATGTAGCAATTTCTCATATCCCTTAAGACAAAGCAGGGTTAGTCCATAAGAATGTTTTTCCTGAATGCTAATAATGACCTTTATACTTCTTGATTTAGGGCTCTTTAATAAACTTTAAAGAATAAACTATTTTATAATTAGCCAATTTGTTTGACATCTTTCTCAGGAAATAATGTTTTGACATTCCAGAAATCTGACAAAACATGTGGCTCAAATAGTAGGAAATAACTTAATAGAAGAGGAGCAGCAAAATATCTTTAACCTCCAGGGACACAATAACTACGAGTGGTCAGTAGTCCTGGTGAGGCTTCAGTCATATTATAAAGGGCTTTTCTTTTAAATGAAAGAAATATGTATTTTACAGTGAAAACTGGGGCTGGGCATTGTGGCTCATGCCTATAATCCCAGCACTTTAGGATCTCTTGAGCTTTGGAGTTTGAGACCAACCTGGGCAACATAGTAAGACCCTATTTCACAAAAAAATTTTAAAAATCAGCCAGGTATGGTGGTGTGCACCTGTAGTCCTAGCTACTAAGGAGGCTGAGTCAGAAGGATCACCTGAGCCCGGAAGGTCCAGGCTGCAGTGAGCCAGGACCATATCATTGCACTCTAGCCACTGCACTCCAACCTGGGCGACAGAGATCCTAACTCAAAAACAAACAAACAAACAAACAAGCTGAGGTTCACAGATTCTGGTGTAATTTTCGCCTTAGCAATCTTAAGGTCTTGCTCTCCACCAACCAGCCAGGCAACAGTGTCCTTTGACTTTCTGTCTATTCCTAGCTTAGCTGATTCACTATCCCTCATTAAAACACTATGGTAATGTTTTATTTTCTTGATGGGTTCCTTCATGTATCAGTTTCTGTACTATAGGCTAATTCGGAAAAGTACAATTTTATTACCTTCACATACTCACCATAAATCGAATAAGGCTAATAAAGTACTGTCTAGTATAAGTATCTTTCAACTTTATCTTGAATGTTCCCTAAAAGAATTTTGAAAAATCTATGCGCCGGGCTTGGTGGCTCAGCCTGTAATCCCGTGCTTTGGGAGGCTGAGGTGAGTGAATTGCCTGAGCCTGGGGGTTCAAGACCCGCCTGGGCAACTTGGTGAGACCCCATCTCCACAATAAATCAAAAATTAGCCGGGCGTGGTAGCAGGTGTCTGTAGTTCCAGCTACTTGGAAGGCTGAGGCGGAAGGATTGCTGGAGTCCAGCAGGTCGAGGCTATGGTGGCCGGGAGTGTGCCACTGCACTCTAGTCTGGGTAACAGAGTGAAACTCCATCTCAAAAAAAAAAAGAAAAATCTATGCAATACCTTGCAGCATTTTAAGTTGCATCAACACTTTTATCATACATTTAAACAGTTGCACAGACTGACTTAAAATATAATAGCACTTTGATACCTAACACCAACTTTTTTTCTGGAGTTGGGCTCTCACTCTGCTGCCCAGGCTAGAGTGCAGTGACACAATCACAGCTCCCTGAAGCCTCATCCTCCTGGGACTATAGGCGCATACTACCGTGCTCAGCTAATTTTTGGATTTTTTTTTCTCTTTTTTTTTCTAGAGTTGAGATCTCACTATGTTGCCCAGGCTGGTTTCCAACTCCTCCTGGGCTCAAACGATCCTCACACCTCAGCCTCCCAAAGTCCTGGGATTATAGGCATGAGTCACTGTGCCCAGCTATATATTTTTAAAAACACATAAATTAGGATAGGCACAGTGGTTTATGCCTGTAATCCCAGCACTTTGGGAGGCCGAGGTGAGAGGATTGCCTGAGCTCATGGGTTCGAGACCAGCCTGGGCAACTTGGTGGGACCTCATCTCTCTACAATAAATAAAAAATTAGCCGGACATGGTGGCGCATACCTGTAGTTCCAACTACTTGGAAGGCTGAGGCAGAAGGATCGCCTGACCCCAGCAGGTTGAGGCTGCGGTGGCCGGGAGAGTGCCACTGCCCTCCAGTCTGGGTGACAGAGTGAGACTCCAACTCAAAAAATAAAAATAAAATCATAAATTAGCTCTTTTTTTAATAGAAAAGTCAAGATTATTTCTTTTTTCTTTGAAGTCATAGTCCTAGTCTACCTCTTCTACAGCAATTTTATTCTGATTGGCCTATCATTTTTCACTGCAAAACCATCATATAATTTGAAATTTAATTGTTTTAATGTCTTATGACCATCAGTCTCTAAACATTAAAGTTTTTTGATTAACTTTTTAAACAGTTATATCATTGATGAAAATCCATAAGTATATCAAAGTTAAAAAATAACTGTTAAACATTAAAAATGGAAATGTTATTGGAAATGCATCTCAGTGAAGTAGATGGGTAGTGATTATGTTGTCTTGGTTGAGGGACACTTGTCTGATGTCAATATTTTGAATTTTTTTTTTGTTTGGAATTCCTGAGATTTTTTTTCCCCCACACTGGATAATACACTGTAGAAAGTGTGGGATGGGAGAGGAATGTGCCTTTTCATTGCAAAGTGAAAGAAAAGTGACCCTAAGAGGAGAGGTGGGAAATAAGAATTGGCAAGAGTCTCAACCACAGGTATATTCTCCAGTAGACACAATGTATTCAGGAAGGTTACGGACCTAAAATTGCTTTAAAGAAATATCTGATCCCTTGAAATTGTTCGGGCTAGCCCAGTGTGATGACCTCGGTGTTGTAGAGATCCTTTGATTCTTTGATAAAAGGCAAATGTAATATCACTAAGTATTCCTTCACTTAGTGCTTATAGGCAAACTATCCTTCCAAAGCTGCAGAGAGTTTCAAAAGCAGTTTCGTCTACTTCAACATTGGAATTCTGTTTATTCAATTAGTAGTTTGATAGATCCCTTCTCCAAACTAGCAAAAAGGAAAATTCAATTTTCTGCCTCTCAAACTATCTGAAATTATGAGTTAATAGTACTCCAAATTGTACTGCTGCATTTTACTCTAATGTAGTGTTAACACTAATAGAAAATGACAGAAAATTAAAGAACTGGGAATTAAACATTTTCCCCAAATCCCACTTTATAATAATAGTCTATAAATTGGCTATCTTGTGCTAACTCATGATGCTATAACTAAGGCCCAATTGCTTACTCCTTCAGTTGTTCTCATGACTCTTTGAGGCCTTAGCACACAAAATAACAAGGTTCCTGAGCCACAGAAAGTGAAAGAATTCTGGCTCTTTTAGAAAATTATCTGGTAGCTAGAGACCGTTGTCTACAGTAAGAACCAGCTCAGCCAAGGCAGGTTGATTGCTTGAGGCCAGCAGTTTGAAACCAGCCTGGGTGACACACAGAGACCCTGTCTCTACAAAAAATAAAAAATTAGCCAGGTGTGGTGGCACACACCTGTAGCACCAGCTACTTGGGAGACTAAGTCAGGAGGATCACTTGAGTCCAGGAGTTCAAGGCTGCAGTGAGCTATTACACTCCAGCCTAGTCGACAAAGCAAGACACTATCTCAAAATTAAAAAATTTAAAGAGTCAGCTCATGTTCTTTCTTTCCCATGCATTTCAGAAAGATGATCCTGATGACTCTCCAATAGAACTCAGCAAAGTACAGAGTGTGAAAGCTGTGGCCAAGAAACGCAGGGACCGCTCTCTCCCTCGGGCTTTCGAAATCTTCACAGACAATAAAACCTATGTTTTCAAGGCCAAGGATGAGAAGAATGCAGAAGAATGGCTCCAGTGCATCAATGTGGCAGTTGCCCAAGCAAAAGAGAGGGAAAGTAGAGAAGTAACCACATATCTGTAGGGAATTAAAAGCCAGCTTCATACACCACAGGCATTGCATATCATTGCCAATGCCAAGAAAAACAGATAAATTCACCAAGTCATTTTGTGTCTTATGAAATACCAGTGGAGTCCCTAAGAAGAAGGGTCTAAAATGGTAGGAGTCTTAGGAAATGTCAAACTCTAACAGTTTTTGTATTAACTGCAGAATTATCTGTGTGAAGCCTACAAAGAAAAAGAACTAAAGTACACCATCAGATGGTGTGGGGCCAGGAACAGAAAAGTTGCTGATAAAGGAATTCCTGTGGATATGTCATTTAAAACCATAAAAAAGCAACTTTACAAGATGCCTGAGGAAAGATTGGCATGTCTGATGAAAACCACAGTATGTCAAAGGTATTTTTTTAAAGAAAAAAAAAACTATTAGAAAAGATGAATTCATGTATACTGAGAAAAACCAAATAACTGACTTACAGACATATAATTACATTATCCTCTCTTAATACAACTGAGGCTAACACGTGGTACAGTGGTTCTCAAGTTAATCCAGTTATGTAATTAAATGTGTCTTTCAGAATTTCCATTTAATTTTTCCTTTTAGGTTCATATAATCTAAAGTTTAGATACATGGGTATATCTCCTGCCCAAGGCAGTAAGTGCAAGACTGAATAAGCACAGAAAAATATCTTCTTCATCTTCAAATATGTGCCATCTCCCTTAAACTTTAAGAACTTAAAATTCTATACTTTTGTTCTTTGTATATGACCTTTTAATACCCTCAAGTTACAAATATTTATTGGTTTTGCAATTACTCATATATATTTCTTAATTTAGCTATAGCAGGCAAAATTCTAGAATGACTCCCAATGACCCATGCCCTGGTATAATCCTCTTCCCCCTATTGTGGGTGAAATCTGTAACTTGCTTCCAACGAATGGCCTATAGTAAATGTGATAGGATCATCTTTTTCATAATTATGTTATGTTATATGGCAAAAGTGAAGAGATTTTGCAGGTGTGTTTAAAGTCACTAATCAGCTGTTTGAGTTCATCCAAGAGATATCTTGGGCAGGTCTGACCTAATCGATGAGTCCTTTTAAAGAGGGTCAACAAGTCAAAGATTCTCTCTCCTACTAGTTTTGAATAAGCAAGCTGCCACAAGTTCTACAACTACAAGGAAATGCATTTTGTCAACAACCGTGTGATCTTGGAAGAAGACTCTGGGTCTCAGATAAGAGCCCAACCCCAGTCAAGACCCTGACTACAGTTTTGTGAACCTCTGAGCAGAGGACCCAGCTAAGCCATGCTTGGACTCCTGGCCCACAGAAACTTTGAGATAATAAATATATGCTGTTTCAAACACTAAATTTGTGGTAATTTGTTATGCAATGATAAGTAATACAAAAAAGCCAATTAGTACTACATGTATAGGATAACTTTTTCTGTGAAATTTATTTATTATGTCATCTAGTAAAGAGACTTGGAGAAAGATTTTAAGTGGTCAACACCCTGAATTTCCTGCTAACTCCCTAGGATAGGAAATATAAAAGGGGCCATGTTTGAGAAGGAAATTAATTCAATTTTAACAAGTAAAATTTGAGAGTCTTACAAGTCACAGGAGTTATTGCACATTGGAAAAAGAGTTCTGGAGGTCAAAGTTTGGGTTCATTGACTATACAGGTAGTCAGTAAAGATGCACAATTAGATGGCATTACCCAGGGAGAATAAGAAGGAAAGAGAATTAATAAGGGCTCCGTGGGACACCAGAATTTAAGTAAAGACAGGCTGGAGTAGCTGATTAGTGTTCAGAGATGATATAGACCAAGGGGCATGATGTCACAAAAGTGTAATTTAAAAAGATTTATCAGGAAAAAAGGAAGAAGTCAACAATTTGAAATTCTGAGAAGCTATCACTTAAAATAAAGCCTGACTTTCATCATTAGGAAGCAATTGGTGTCACTGGTAAGAATTTCATTGGAGTCAAATGTAAGTGGGCTAAAGAGTTGATGGGAGGTCAAGAGCTTAAAGCAATGATTAGACTATCCTTTCAACAAGTGGAGGTAAGATGAATGGGATAAGATGGAGAAAGTGTTTTCTTGTTTGTGTTTTGAGATATAAAAGAGAAAGGAGTTAAAAATACAGAAAGAAAGAGAAAAAAACTTTGAGTAAAGTTTCTAGAAGTTATAGAAAAGGATTAAAACTCCTTTATTCAGAAGCAATTTATTGAGCACTTACTAAGTGACAGGTACTGTGGTTGGCCTGAAGACACAAAAGCAGAGACATAGCTTCTCTTCTCAGGGAGTTTAAGGTGTAGTGAAAGAGACATACATACAACCAAAACTTAAGTGCTATGTAGCAAGTGCCTGGATGAAGATATGCACAGGGTCCTGTGGAAACCCAGGAGAAAGCACCATAAGTAACTTTACACTCAGAGTGGGCTCCCTCACTGTTTCCCAGGGATGCCAGAGGAATATGCTCCTCTTAAAGAACTAATAGGACCACTGCGGGCAAGCAAGGAGCAAATGGACACAAATGAGGGAACCACCTTGCAAATGTAGAGGAAGGAAGGAGGGGGAACATGGCCCATGGGCAAAATGGTAAGTATTTTCCTAGGACTGAAACATAGGGGGCCTGTGAGGTGCAGAGTGATGCTGAAAAGGCCTGCAGGATGGCAGCACGCAGGACTCAGTTCCACGCCAAGGATTTTAAGCTGTCTCCTTAAGGTGGTGGAGCACCAAGAAAAGGTTTTAAGCTGAATTGCATTTAGAGAGATAATTCATGATATAGAGACTGGGTTATAGACATATCAAAAATGGGCTGGACACATTGGCTCATGCCTATAATCCCAGCACTTTGGGAGGTGGAGGAGAGAATTGCCTAAGCCCAGGGATTCAAGACCAGCCTGGGCAACCTGGGGAGACCTCGTCTCTAAAATTAAGAAAAAAAAAATTAACTAGGCATGGCAGTGCACACCTATAGTTCTAGCAACTTGGAAAGCTGTGGCAGAAGGATTGTCCAGGTTCGCAGGTCGAGACTATGGTAGTCATGAGCATGCCACTGCACTTCAGCCTAGGCAACAGAGTGAGACTCCGACTCAAAAAAATTGTAGGAAGAAGAAAGAAGACCATTTGGAGGCTCTTCTAAGGTGGTGAGGACCCAGACTCATGTAGTAGCAGAGGAAATCAACAGAAATTGATAGGGAGGAAAAATATTGAGTTGGTAAAATGGACAGGACACTGGTCGATTGGATGGAGTTGGAATATGGGAATGGAAAAAGTCTCCTGATTCCCAGGTACTTGCTTGGGAAACCTGGTGGATAATGGTGGAATTCACTGAAAGAAAATTCAGAAGTAAGAGTTTAAAAGGTGAGGCAAATGGTAAGTTTAATTTTGATATATACATTCAGAATATAGATAGGGGACTCACCTTGAATTAGGAGGAGGCATCTCCTCCTATGAAGTTGGACAGAAAAGGGTGAAAATAGGTATAGTCGCAAAAGATGATCTAAACATTCTTTTAAAACTTACTAGCCCACCCAGGCACAGTGGATCATGCCTATAGTCCCAGCTACTTGGGAGGCTGAAGCAGGAGAATCTCTTGAGCCCAGAAGGTCAAGGCTGCAGTGAGCTATGACTGTGCCACTGCACTCCAGTCTGGGCAACAGAGTAAGACCCCGTCTCAAAAAAATAACAATTAATTAATTTAAATACATAAATAAAAACCTACCAGCCAATTCTTAAGAGTCAATGAATAACGCTAGGTACTTTAATCAATTAGGAAAAACATAACAAATGATCACAAAGTATTAGGCAACTGCACCAGTTATTAACAATTGAATGCTAACAATGTGCTTGAACCTTTTATAGCCAAGAGCTTTTGGTAAAGCAATGGGTATGTACCAATTCTTATCTATTTTTTTAAAAATTTCAATAATTTTGAGTACAAATGGTTTTTTATGACATGGAGGCATTTTGGTGAAGAAGTCTGGGTTTCAAGTATATCCATGACCCCCACTAATGTACGCTGTACCCACTAGGTAACTTTTCATCCCTCTTCCCCTTCCTATCCTCCCCTTCTGAGCCTCCAGTGTCTACTATACCATTCTCCATGCCTTTGCAGATCCTTAGCTTAGCTCTCACTTACAAGTGAGAACATGCGGTGTTGGGTTTTCTACTCCTGTGTTACTTCACTTAGGATGATGGTCTCCAATCCCACTGTATGTTTGGCCAAACAAAGAACAGAATAGCTCTACCAGCTCAATTTGTGGGGAAAGCTCAATTTTACTACTTGCTACAATGTCCTTGTGATTTTTTTATTTTTATTTTTTGAGTCAGTGTCTCACTCTGTCACCCAGACTGGAGTGCAGTGGCATGCTCACAACCACCACAGCCTTGACCTGCAGAACTCAGGTGATCCTTCTGCCTCAGCCTTCCAAGTAGCTGGAACTACAGGCATGCACCACCATGCCCAGCTAATTTTTATATATACTGTATATACTGACGTCTCACCAAGTTGCCCAGACTGGTCTCAAACCCCTGGGCTCAGGCAGTCTTCTGCCTTCCAAAGTGCTGGGATTACAGGTGTGAGCCACTGTGCCCAGGTCTTTGTGACTTAATTAACTGGATGCCTCTAATTTAAACACAACTCTCAGTGCCTTTGAACCAGATCTAAAAAGAAGTAAATGTATAAGGTATAAATAATTATCTTTCTAGTTTCATTCCATGTGCAGTAATTCCAAATACAAGTAATTCTCCTAGGTTCAGAATCACACCAGGAATTTCAGAATCATCAGTGTCCTGAGGATATTTCTGGCACTTTCACCCCTATTGCTGACTAGTTTACCACTGTCTGGTTTTTCCCAAAAGGGAAGCCCATTCCTGATCCCCATCTAAAAAGAAACCACTTTTCTAAACATGCTTAAACATTTAAAAATGTTGGTATGAGTAAAATTATAATCATGGACAGAAATTCAAGTGGTTTTCATTTTTATTTAATTTTTTCTTTTTCCTTCCCAGATAGCATTGAAAACATGAATGTTTATGTATAAGAATTTCATCTGGTTGTTTCTTGGGAACCTAGAATTTAGTAAAAAATAGATGTTCAATATTTTTCTAATACTGAGTTTTCTAGCAAATCCTTCGCTGGTGATGTCAAGGTGCATTTATAGGGTCACCTTCAATTTGCATACTTTCCATAGGCACCTACAGATCTATTTGTGGTGCTGACTTATTCTCAGTCATAAACAAAGATTACATGGTTAAGGAAGCATTATTCATTTTAGGGAACAATTGTGGAATGACGTAAAATGAGCTGAATTCATGGTACATTGCAGAGAAAAACAAAAATACCATGGCTTAAATGCCCATGCAAAGACCTCCAGCCCCCCAAATCTAAATTTTTAGACAAAAAACCAAGAAAAATCCCAGCTGTCATCTTGTTTCAGAATAGGGCCAGTGTGTAGACCCCTTGATACAGTTCCTCCCAAATATTCTCCTGAAAAGACCAGAGTTGGAAAATCAGGAAGATTTCTAGTGGAGTCTAGGAAAAACCGCAGAGGCTGTAGATGTGAACACATAAAGATTCAAGCCCTCACTCTAACAAGACAACCTAAGCAAGTTACTCATCTTCCATCCTTAGATTTGAGATATCCACAGAGTAGAATTGGTGTGAGGTACATATGTCACATAAAAGCATCCAGCAGAGAACCTTTAACTTAATAGGTCCTTGAAAAAGACACTCCAGTTTGTATGTACCATGAAGGCAAAAATCCTCCCAGTGAGAATGCTTGAACCCAGGAATTCAAGGCTCCAGTGAGCTATGATTGAGCCAATGCACTCCAGTCTGTGTGGTGACAGAAAGAGGCCCTGTCTATTAAAAAATAAAAAATCCCCCCAATGAAACTGTGATGCAATGTCTTAATGATAGTTTTATGAATAGTGTTGTTACTTCAAAATGTATTTTGTCTATTCTGAGGATTTTGGCAGTTTCTCCTGATTCTAGGCACATGGCTTGGTGTGTGATAGCTAATTCTTTTTTTTTTTTTTTTTTTGAGTTGGAGTCTCACTCCTTCGCCCAGGCTGGATGGAGTGCAATGTGTGATAGCTAATTCTTCGGTATCTATTTAAACAAAAGAATGAAACATGGTCTTATCTATATGTTAACGTCTTCTCCTTTTCTTAGGTAAAACATTGTGTATTGTTTTGCTAGATTGTACAACTGTGGTCACTCCAGTGATGCTGGCTGTTTGGTTTACTAATACCACATTCCATCCACTCCTCTGCTCTGTGCTTTGCTGTGTACATGACAGCTTTTGTTCCCAAGTCAAATCATATTATAACCTGTTTAAGACATAGCAAACAGGCTGGGCTCGGTGGCTCAGCCTGTAATCCCGCGCCTTGGGAGGCCGAGGTGAGTGAAT
>NW_007258691.1:104642-111317 GCF_000164805.1 Carlito syrichta
TGGGGGCTGCAGTGGCCGGGAGTGGCCACTGCACTCCAGTCTGGGCTGCCAGCAGAGTGAGACTCCAACTCAAAAAAAAAAAAAGATATAGTAAATAGAAATTTATACAGGTAGTGTCAACAATCCACATTGCTCGATGAACGTGACAATACAAAGAGCTAAGACCAAGTTTACACATCAGAAGACAATGATAACCAGTCACAGCCATTCCTGTTGGACAAGGACTAGAAAGCACTGCAGAGTGTAAAACATGTACTAATTTCAGAGATTTCAAAGTGTGGCGGAACAAAATGTAAATTGATGAGCAAAAGAAAGTATTAAGAGTTCCACACCTGGGCTGAGCACGGTGACTCAAACCTGTAATCCCAGCACTTTGGGAGGCTGAGGCTAGAGGGTTGCCTGAGTCCAGGGATTCGAGACCAGCCCAGACAACTTGGCGAGACTTCATCTCTACAATAAATCAAAAATTAACTGAGTGTGGTGATGCATGCCTGTAGTTACAGCTACTTGGAAGGCTGAGGTTGAAGGATCACCTGAGCCCAGCAGGACAAGGATGCAGTGGCTGTGAGCATGCCACTGCACTCCAGCTGGGCAACAGAGTGAGACTCCAACTTAAAAAAAAAAAAAGAATTCCACACCAGTTTGCTTCACAGTAATCAAAACTGTATGCTAAAGTTTTTGTGAACAGTAAAGCATATTGCAAATGTAAGACATTTTAAAATAAAATGGTTAAACTACCCCCACTGCATCCAGTCTCAAAGGTGTGAAGTCAGTCATCTCTCTTTTGGCAGGACTAAGGATGACTAATGTCCACACATAAGTCATGTTTCTGGTGCATCTATATTAACTTTCTGTGCTCTCCTTAATCCAAGTCCCTTTCCTTGGCAGGGAAGCTTAGTAGGGAACAGGCCAAGATGGGAGAGATAGAGACAGGGGTCACATGGTGTATCTTTTATGAAATCTCTCTGCTACAATTTCATACACTCAGAAGAATCTTTTTGTGTTTTCCACTGTTCCACAGACTGGAAGGCTGGGAGGTAAAATTAGGATGGTGTCTAAGGACAAATTCCAGGTTAAGTAGGAGGAGCATTTCCAGAGAAGGCTTTCAAAGTCAATCAAACCAAAGACAAGAGTAGGGAGGCAAAGCTAGAGTCAAGTTGGAAGTTAGAGAAGCAGAAGAGAGCAGAGAGAGGCATAAGGCAGTGTGTGGGATGGGCAGCAGCTCCTATGAGTTTCAGAGGAGCAAGACAATCCCCACAGCTAGTCAGAAAAGGTTCTTGCCAGGTGAGGAGGGGTATGTTAACTGCACTTTGATTAAACAGATTTCCATCCCTTCGTGGACACCCTTCTATTACTGGCAAGTGCAAGGCTCTATAGCCATGTGCTTGGTACAGTGCCAGCAGGCTCTGCTGATCAGCTTGGCTCCCCGGTTCCACTATGAGAATACCAGCATCGGCAGAACGTGCTCCATATTAACATCCTTCTCATTCCCCCAAACCCAGTATGTGTTGAATTTGTCTACTTCAAAGAAAACTTTCTGGGAGTATGGGGAGCTGGAAACTCTAGAACTTTCTTTTGTATTTTTCTATAAAATGATAATCAGACACATTGCGTTTACATTGTTCCTTTAAGTTTTTAAGGACAAGCCTTTTCAAAGCTTACTCAAGCCAGGCACTGTGGCTCACCCTGTAATCTCAGTAATTTGGGAGGCAAAGGCAAGAGGACTGCCTGAGCCCATGGGTTTGAGACCAGCTTGGGCAAATTGGTGAGACCTTGTCTCTACAATAAATTTAAAAAATAAAATTAGCTGGGCGTGGTAGAGCAAGCCTGTAGTTCCAGCTAGTTGGAAGGCTGAAGTGGAAGGATCGCCTGAGCCCAGTAGGTCGAGGCTGCGGTGGCCATGAGTGTGCCACTACACTCCAGCCTGGGCGACAGAGTGAGATTCCGACTCAAAATAAAATAAAGTTTATTCAAAAAAAGCCTTTCCTCTGTCCTTCAATCAATAAAATGATTGGAATTCACTTTGATACTGAGAATCTAGAGGAGTTATAAAGTACTCAAGTAATGTAAAAATGTGAAGTACTCAAACAGATGACAGACTCATTCGTGTCCAGAAATAACAGAGCTTCATGAGACCACATTGGAAATTGAGGGGAAGGGGTGCTAATAATTCTAATATTCTTTTCTTGAATTATTATAGAGTGGTTTTTGTCTTGTTTTATTTTTAACTATCAGTTCACTCACATTACCATAATATCCACAGTATACATCTATACACATATATGAACATGCATACTATTACATAGGTGTTATGACAACAAAACAACTGTTTTCACATATGCTTTGTAGAAATCCATCCTATTACTACATTATCTTATCTTGGATTTCTCTCTCTAATGTCTATCCAGCTTTCTCTTTGCCTCCCTCTCAGCTAAGATTTCATATAATCAGAAGAAACTTTTTGTGTGTTCCACTGTTCTTCATGGAGATAACTTTTACACATCAGATTTCCTTTGGGACTATTCTGTTCCCTCTTAATTTAGAGATACTGTAGTTTGGAGAAAATGGTCTAAATTCCTTTTATCTTAAGAGAGAAAAACAACGATTCTGCTTGCTAAGCTAGCTTAAAAAATAAAAATCACACTAAGACCTGTTTTTTAACCTAAGCCATGGTTTGAAAATGTTTATCTTGGAAAATTAGCCAAAATACTGAGGGTATGTCTGCCTGAAGTGCTGGTTTGAGAATGTTTTAATCAGGACTCACGCAAACATTTCAGAGAGGAATATTTTGTGCTTCTCCACACAAACACCTCTCATCTACATATTCAGGTTTTGGCGTCACTAAAATAGCATCATCTCCCGAAATCCTGCTGTTTTACCATCCTCAGGTGAATACAAATCAAATTCCCCTGCAGCTCATACTGTCACAGTGAGGTTCTAAGCCACTGGCAGAATGTGAGGCAGCCAAGTAAACAAGGCCAAGTTCATCTAAGAAAGGACACTCAGCATTTATTGTTCAGTTAACAGCATCACAGGCTACTGGAGTTGGAAGAATCTTAGAGCCTGGCAGGCCCCAATCTCCCCTTTCCATGGAGAAGTCATCATCGGACGCCAGCTGTCCAAACACTTCTAGGGACAGAGAGCCCACAACTGTATCATCAATTCACTTTTTTTTTTAAAAGATGGGTTCTTACAATGTTGCCCTAATTTTGGCTCCTGGGCTCCTTGCCCAGACTGGAGTGCAGTGGCCGCTTCCGGCCACCGCAGCCTCGACCTGCTGGACTCCGGCGATCCTTCCGCCTCGGTCTCCCAAGTAGTTGGTACTATAGGAACTTGCCACCACACCCAGCTTCCACAGCTTTTTAAAGCAGTTTCTGATAATAAAAACACTTATTGTGGAAAACTCAGAAAATGAAAAAAGCTATCAAAATATAATAAAAACTTATAATCATGCAATCATTCAGAACCCAAATATATCCAAAAGAAGTATTTAAATATAGGTCCCATTGGGTTGCCCATCATTTATTTATTTTTTTTAATTCTGCCTTTCCGTAACATCTACCCTTTCATTCAGGTTCTTTCTCCTGCAGTCACATATAATGTCCACCCTCTCTTCCTCAAGACAATCTTTCACATAGTTTGATTTAGGTATTCATTTCACCAACACCTATTATTAGCCGGGCTCGATGGCTCAGCCTGTTTGCACCTTTGGGAGACTGAGGTGAGTGGAATGCCTGAGCCCGTGGGTTCGAGACCCGCCTGGGCAGCGAGACCTCATCTCTACAATAAATCAAAAAAATCAGCCGGGCATGGTAGCACATGCCTGTAATTCCGGCTACTTGGAAGGCTGAGGCGGAAGGATCGCCGGAGCCCAGCAGGTCGAGGCTGCGGTGGCCGGAAGCGGCCACTGCACTCCAGTCTGGGCAACTCAAAAAAAACCAACCAAACAAAAAACACCTATTAGCCATACACAGTGATGTGGGCCTATAGTTACAGCTGTTCAGGAGACTGAGGCAGGAAGACTGCTTGAGACCATAAGTTTGAGACTATAGTGTACTATGATTGCTCCTGTGAAAAGCCACTGCACTCCAGCCTGGCCAAAATAGCAAAACCCCATCTCTAAAAAAACAAACAAACAAAAAATGTTATTGAGCATCCAACATATGCCAGGGCACAAGGAATCAAAGATGACTAATAAATTGTCTGTGCCTTTAAGAAACTTAGTAAATAAGTTTTATGATCTGAATGTTTGTGCCTGTTTTCACCCCCCACCAAATTAATATGTTAAAATTTAACCTCTAATGTGGTGGTATTAAGAGGTGGAGCCTTTCAGAGAGCAGTGGCTCATGCCTGTAATCTCAGCACTTCAGGAGGCCAAGACGGGAGGATTGCTTGAGCCCAAGAGTTCAAGACCAGCCTGGGCAACATAGCGAGATTTTGTCTTCACAAAAAATTTGCCAGGTGTGGTGGCACATGCCTGTAAATCCAGCTACTCAGGAGGCTGAGGCAGAAGGATCACCTGAGCCCAGGAGGTCAAGGCTGCAGCGAGCCTTGATTATGCCTCTGCACTTCAGCCTGAGCAATAGAGTGAGACCCCAACTAAAAAAAAAAGAGTTGATGCCATGCTTTTATGCAGCTGGTTATGAAAGAATCAATCAGATTCATGAAGCAGTTTCCCCAGACTAAAAACAAACCATTGCCCAGAGGAAGAAAAGCTCTCCCAAATACTGAGACGCAAGAATGTTTTCCAGGAGGGCCTTTAAAGAGAACACTGTAATACAGCAACAGCAGACTCAGTATCTCCCCAGAAGGGCAGCAGCATGTTTCCTATGGGTGTGTGAGGGTACAAACCCTAGCTTACAAATGCAAACATATAATGAATGTAACTTTCTTTAGTTCCTTACATTTGAGCTTAATTCATGTCTTGAGCCCTGGATTCCATTTCACCTGATGGCAACAAAGCACTCTTAGTCGTTCAAGGGTATATCAGTCAACTCAGTAATCTCCATTTATTCAGGTTTTGCTTAGTCCCCCTTCTCAACAAGTATTTTCCCAAATGTATGCAGATATGCAACAAGATTAACATACAAGTTCTTCAGAGTTATGAATTTTTTAACCTCAAAATCCTGCCTTTTAAGACTTAAAACCCTATTTTCTCAAAGCATTATTTCTACTTTAAGTCTCATCAATCTACTCTGAAATTCAACCGCTTATAATTCACTGTTACTTCTCTCTCATTTCTTTTCAACATTCCTTTTCCGAGGTGATGAGTGCCTCCTGCCTAATTTGAATGAAAGGGCAGGAAGGGGATGGGGAAAGGGAAAAGGGTGCTACAGGAAATAAATAACAAAGAATTTATTAAAAGCACATGGGTTAACAGATTGATTGTTACTTTAAAAAAATAATAAGAACATTCCTCAGTGAAAACCAGTAGCACAACACTAGCGTATAGAACAAATGAAAGTAATTGGGGTCAGGGCTTAAAATGGTATGGCCTAGACAGATAGCATTTGGTTAAGTCACAAATAAGGCAGGAACATATTTTAGAGTAGAGGAATGAAGAGACGGTTCAACTTTCCAGTAATGTTTCACAAGGCTCATCCAAGTGGAATCAGGATTCTTCATTGTATATAGAATATTTCCATATTTTGGATCTGCTTCAAAACAGCAGTGGGTTATAAAGGTTTTGTCTTTGTTATTTGTTTTAAATAAAAGCACCTGAGAAAAATGTGATGTCTCCCAAAATGAAAACGTCATTATGAAAATGATTTTGGTATTTGTATTTTGGTCTCTGCCACCATGAACTAAACTGAAGCTCAACCAGTTGATTTTAAATTTTAAGCCACTGGAAAGGACAGGCTCAGGGGGGATATGTGGACATTCAGAGGCTGCTGAGGTTATAGTGACAGTATCAGAGCAAAGTAGGTCCACTTCAGGAGGGAGGTTTAAGAGAGCAAAGAGCCCCCTGAAGATGGAACTGAAATAGTAGATACGCAGAGTTCTGTCTGCAGAGAATGCTGAAAACAGAGAGAGATGGAACTGATGGTCTGGAACACTGAGAGAGCAGAACACAGTAGGAGAGGGGATATTAACAGATGCTTTCTGTAATTGAGATGGATGCCTTGGGGACATCATCAATGAGTTCTGATAGGCATTATACATAAGGAAGACAAGGGAACCCATATTACAGAATTTTTTTTTTTTTGGTGCTATTAAGGAGAATTACATTGTTACTGTGAAGTTAGTCTCTGACTTTATATCTACATGCTAAAATTCCAGTCATCTGTATGACTGCTTAATTTCACAAAAACATGATTATAGATAGGCTACTCTTTACTGTGAAATTCTTCAGATTAGAAAGAGCTATAGGCCAGACATGGTGGCTCAAGCCTGTAATCCCAGCACTTTGGGAGGCTGAGGTGAGAGGATTGCCTGAGCCCACAGGTTCGAGAACAGCCCGGGAAACATGGTGAGACCTTGTCTCTACAATAAACCAAAAATTAGCCAGGCGTGGTAGCACACGCCTGTAGTTCCAGCTATTTGGATGGCTGAGGAAGAAGGATCGCTGGTGTACAGCAGGTGGATGCTGGGGTGGCCGTGAGCATGCCATTGCACTCCTGCCTGGGCAACATAGTAAGACTCCAACTCCAACTCCAAAAAAAAAAAAAAAAAAAA
>NW_007258691.1:111756-114407 GCF_000164805.1 Carlito syrichta
GAACCCGCAGGCTCAGGCAATCCACTCACCTCGGCCTCCCAAAGCACGGGATTACAGGCTCAGCCACCGAGCCCAGCTGCAAGGTTATCTTGATATATTTATCTCTAGCTGATTTTCAGCTCTGTATGCAATTCCCTGTGTACCATTCAATTTTTTGTTCACTTTCTGGGGGAATGATTGTTTCTGATCTTTGCAATGACAAAAAAAATATGTTGCTATGAAAACACTGGTTTTTTGTGTGCAAAGTCCAATTTTTTTTGGCTAACAATTTTCAATGTGTGGCTCATGTACCCTAATGGGCCCAAGACCCTTTCAGGCAATTCATGAAGTCAATCAAACCCATTTTCATAACAGAAAGAAGATACAATTTGTCCTTTTCACTGTGTTGACTGACATTTGCACTGATGGTGCAGAAGCAACAGTCAGTAAACTGCTGGAATCTTAGCACAAGTCAAGGCAGTGACACTAAGCTATACTAGTAGTGATTAGATTCTTCATCACTGTGCACTAATGGTTTAAAAATATCACTAAAGAATGTCAGTTTTATTAAATTTCAACTTTTATATAATCATCTATTTAAGATTCTATATATTAAAATCGGAAGTAAACACAAAATACTTCTGTTACGTGACAAAGTACAATGGTAATCTCAAGAAAAAGCATTTGTGATTGTGTGAGTTGTAAGATGAACTAACCACTTGTTTTTCACAGAACATCATTTTTATTCATAAAGATGACTGGCAAACTGTGATTAGTAAATGCTTTGGTATTTGGCAGGCATTTTCTCAAAAATGAACATGATCAGGCACAGTGGCTCATGTCTATAATCACAGCATTTTTGGGAAGCTGAGGCAGGAGGATTGCTTGAGCCCAGGAGTTCAAGATCAGTCTAGACAACATAGTGAGACTTCATCTCTACAAAAAAAAATTTTAAACCAGCAAGGAGTGGCAATGGATGCCTTTAGTCCTATCTAATTAGGAGGCTGCGGTGGGATTGCCTGAGTCCTAGAGGTTGAGGTTGCAGTGAGTCATCAGCCTAAGCAACAGAGACCCCGACTCAAAAAACATAAAAAATAAAAATGGCATGAGCCTGCCACTCCAAAGAAAATTGACAGTATTGTTGTTGATGATAAAATGTGTTTTCAAAAAAAATTAGAAGTTTAGAAAATGTGAATCTAACACTTTGAGCTTTACAGTTTCTCAATACTTTATGATTTCTCAGATGAGATAGGTGGCGATTTTTTGATACTGTATAATATAAAGATAGCAACATTTTGAAAATCTGTATAATTCAATAAACCACTATTTTCCAAACGACCAATGCAAAATGTTACAAAATTAAGTGCTGGTAAAAGTCCACTCAGGGCAGAAGATAAACTATGGATTTGAATTTAACAGAGTATTAAAAAGTTAATTGATATGGTTTCAAATTAACCTTTAAGAAGCTATTACATAGTTTGGGTACAGTGGCAAAGAAGAATAGCCACAATTATCTGAAAAGGCTATTAAAATTCTCCTCCCTTTTCCAATTCCACATTTGTGTGTGTCAGCTCTCTTCATGTACTTCAGTCAAAACAATAACCACGATAGACTAAATGCAAAAATGGAATCCAGCTGTCTTCCATTAAGCTGAGTATATTTATAGAAATGTAAAAATAATGCCATTCTTTTCACCAAATTTTTGTTTTGGAAAATATAACTACTTTACAAAATATGTTATTAGTGTTAACATGTAATGGGTTTATTGTTGCTTCTTAATGACATAAATTAATGTATTTTTAATTTCCCAATTGTATTTTCTAATATGGCAAGTATCACTAGATACAACTCACACCAACAAAAGCTCTTTGGCATCCTCAACAATTTTTTTAAATTTACAAGGATCCTCGGACCAAAGAGTTTAAGAACTGCTGACCTAGGATATACTCAAGAATGAATGTTCTATAATGATTTACCTTCATTAAATGTTTCAAAAATTATTCTCCAACATGATTGCATCAATTTAAACTTCCACTTACCATGGATGAGAAAGTCTTGCTCACATCTTTGTCAACACTTTGGAATTATTTCAGTATTTTTAAAATATATGATAGGTGCCCAACTGATGTTGTTATATTCCTCTGGTTACTAGTACTTTTCACTTTCTTTTTTTTTTCCCATGAGGCAGAGTCTCACTCTGTTGCCCAGGCTGGAGTGCAGTGGTATGCTGCTCATAACCACTGCAATCTCAACGTGCTGGGCTCAGGCGACCGTTCTGCCTCAGCCTTCCAAGTAGCTGGAGCTACAGGCATGCACCACCATGCTCAGCTAATTTTTTTTATTTATTGTAGAGACAAATTCTCACCATATTGCCCAGGCTGGTCTTGAACCCATGGGCTCAGGCAATCCTAATCCTCTCGCCTCAGTCTCTCAAAGTGCTGGGATTCTAGGTATGAGCCACGGCATCTAGCTACTTTTCACTTTCCATGTATTTATTGGTTCTACAGATTTTCTCTTCTTTGAAATTCCTGTTTAAATATCTTTGCACATTCCTCTATTAAGTTGTTTGGTTTTTTGTATCAGTTTTTTTTTTTGAATTGTAGTCTCACTCTGTCACGCAGACTGGAGTGCAGTGGCCGCTCCCGGCCACCGCAGCCTCAATTTGCTGGGCT
>NW_007258691.1:114527-179157 GCF_000164805.1 Carlito syrichta
GGCTCAGGCAATTCACTCACCTCAGCCTCCCAAAGGCGCAGGATTACAGGCTGAGCCACCGAGCCCAGCTTTGCATCAGTTTTCAGGGGATCCTTACATTTCCCAAGCATGGATCTTTGGTTTCTCTTTTTATTCACTTTTTAACTTGGGGGAAGTGATTTACATACAATAAAACTTACATATAACACAAGTTCAGTTCATGAGTTTTGACAACTGTATAAGCTTAAATTATCAACACCTGAAATATATAAAATATTAGTATCATCCCAGAAAGCTCCTCGTGCCCCTCCCCAGAGGCACCATCGTAGATTATATTGACTTCTTCTGTAACTTCACATAAATGAGATCACATAGTATGAATTCCTCTGTCTGGCTTCTTTCTCTCAGCATAACATGTTTTTGTTTTTGTTTTTGAGTCAGAGTCTCACTCTGTCGCCCAGGCTGGAGTGCAGTAGCATGCTCATGGCCATCCCAGTGTCGACCTGCTGGGCTTAGGCGATGCTTTTGCCTCAGCCTTCCAAGTAGCTGGAACTACAGGCGTGTGACCATACCTGGTTAATTTTTTGATATATTGTAGAGACAAGGTCTCACCAAGTTGCCCAGGCTGGTCTCGAACCCATGGGCTCAGGCAATCCTCTTGCCTCAGCTTCCCAAAGTGCTGGGATTACAGGCTTGAGCCACCGTGCCCAGCCCTCGGCATATTTTTGAAAGTTATCCATGTGATTATGAGTATTGGTAGCTCATTCTTTTTTATTGCATTGTACAAATATGCCACAAGTTCTTTATCCATTCTCCAGCAAATAGACATTTGGATTGTTTCTAGTTTTTGACTATTGCTAGTAAGACTGCAATGAATATTACTGTACAAATTTTTTTGTGACATGTTTTCATTCCTTTTGGGTAAAATACCTAGGAATGGAATGAAACACCCTCTAAAGGTATGTTTGGACTACACATCATATCTTCCATATCTTTTATTCTATATTTAATTTTCTTCATCTTTTTGTATTATATTCTACATAATCTCCTTAGCATAATCTCCCAATTCACTCATTCTTTCTCCAACTATGTCCTGCTGTTTATCCCATACACCAAGTTTTCATCTCTCTGGTTATATTTTCATTTCTAGAATTTCTACTTGGTTCTTTTCTTGAACCTTCCAGGAACTTTTTTTTTTTTTTTTTTGAGTCAGTCTTCCTCTGTTGCCCAGGCTGGAGTGCAGTGGCATGCTCACGGCCACCGTAGCCTTGACCTGCTGGGTTCAGGCAATCCTTCTGCTTCAGCCTTCCAAGTAGCTAGAACTACAGGCGTGCACCACCATGCCCAGCTAACTTTTTTATTTTATTATGAAGAAAAGATCTCACCATGTTGTCCAGCCTAGTCTCAAACTTGTGGGTTTAGGCAATACTCTCACCTCTGCCTCCCAAAGTGCTGGGATTACAGGCATGAGTCACTGTGCCCGGCTGAATCTTTCAGGAACTTTTAATAGTATCTTATTCCTTTATCTTATTGCTTAACCCATATCTTGCTGTTTTAATTACTTGAAATATCTTATTCTCAATATTTTTATTTTCTGAACTTTTGGGGGCTCTAATCACATTGCTTCTTGTTTATATTAGCTCTCACTTCTTAGTGGCTTATTTTCTCATGGGTTCACAGTTTTGTTTGTGAGTTCATGTTGGTGAGGTTTATCTATAAGATTCATGCTGTGAGGGCTACCTAGATTACCTATATACATATATATATAATTTTTTGTGTGTGAATTAACTGCCTTCCACCCCATTCCGGATCTGGGGATAAAGAGTGAGGCTTAGAGCCTTACAGCAGGAAGGTATGAACAAGAGGCAGGTCCCCTATCCTGGAAGCCTTATCATTGATGGGCAGGGAAAGGGGAACAGTGAGGAAACCAAGATGTCACTTCTATGGTGCTAAGGTCCTGGATAGTAACTAATCCCAACTCTGAGTCCTGGATCTCTGCTCTAATCTGGATCCTCTGGGAGGCCAGAGAGATTTCTTTGAAGAGAGAATGGAATCCTGGCATCTGGCCTTTTTGGAGGAAGAAGGGGGCTCCTATGCTTGAGTGCGGGAAGGAGAAGCCCATGTGCTCTCCTGTACTCCCCTATCCCTTCCTCCCATCTCTAACAGAATCACCACTTGCCACCTTCACTGGGCTGCCTCAAAGCAAGAAATGACCAAATAACTCTATGAGGGAGTCTTGGGAGCCAGCAAGGCAGGGAGATTTGGGTGGGCTCCCATGACTGCCAAGAGAAGCCTTTTCATTTTCTTGTTCTGCCAGGTGGTGGAAGTGCTATCAAACTAAAACGACTTCATGTTAATATCTTAAACTGGCATTTCTGACCACTCAAACTGTATGAATTAATCCTCAGAACCATGTATGGGCAGAATCTGAGTTCTTTTTTCTAGCCAGAACCCAGGGGAAGCAGACAACTCCACTTGCCATTCCCCTTGGCCTAAGTATCTTCTTTCTGGTGGTACCACCTTCGAAGGGCCCTGGCCATTATACAGAGACTCAGTTCTATCTCCCCACCTTGCATGGTTCAAAGGCTTGCCTCCTGTCCCCACATGTCAGAAACCCAAACCTCTTGACCACCTAGATAACCAAAAGCAGGACTGGGGACTAGTATCTGCACCACCTCACCACTTTTTGTGTCTCCTGTTTGCTTGTGAGTTCAATATTTTATTTTATTTTTTGAGTTGGAGTCTCACTCTGTCACCCAGACTGGAGTGCAATGGCACGCTCCCGGCCACCGCAGCCTCGATCTGCTGGGCTCCGGCGATCCTTCCACCTCAGCCTTCCAAGTAGCTGGAACTACAGGCGCGCACTACCATGCCCGGCTAGCGCTCAATATTTTAAAGAATATATGTTATGTTTGTTTCATCATTTCTAGGTGTTTTGTATTGAAAAAATTTCCAGGGTATCTAGTCTGTTATGACGACAAAAACAAAAGCCCACGAGCTGTTAATTTCCTCCTACTAAAGCCATCAATGACTCTTCTAACTTTCTCCAAGTTGGAGATCAACTGCCTTGTAGTTAGAAAAGGGATGCTGTAAAATTAACAAGACACTACAGAAAAATCTCCCTCATATCTGAAAAGTTCTTCCAAATCCTTTTGCTTTATCAGACTCTGAGTTCCTTGATTACTTAAAAAGTTCATGAATGTGAATTTCTTGTGAGAACATTCCAGAAGTTTAATTAGGAACAGCAAAATATGGAGTCATTTGAAATGATCCAGGTAGGTCTCAAATGGGCTCCATGTTCTCTCAGTGTTAGAACACACTTACTATTTGTTTGTTTATTTGTCTGTTTGTTTAATTAGAGAGTGGGTCTTGTGGTGTCACCCAGGCTGGAGTGCAGTGGCACGATCATAGCTCACTGCCGCCTTGACCTTCTGGGCTCAAGCAATCCTCCTACTTCAGTCTCCAGAGTAGCTAGGACTACACACCACTGCGCCTGGTTTTGTTTTGCTTTGTTTTTGTAGAGATGAGATCTCACATTTTGTTGCCCAGGCTGGTCTTGAACTCCTGTGCTCAAGTGATCCTCCTACTTGGCCTCCCAAAGTGCTGGGAATACAGGTATGAGGCACCACCCCTAGCCTTGTTTCGTTAATTAATGAAATAGCTGAGTGATAAAAATTTAAAACTTAGACTTGCTCAAAAAGACACAATTTTCCTAGTGACTAACTTTTAGGTAGGATGTGTGAAAGAAAATATTACTAGTTTGGAGAAATTACAACCAGTTGTACTTGCTGGTTTAGCAGCATACTGTTGGACTGAGGAAGAAGATGGTTCATCACTTTCCCTGTAATCCCCAGCCCCCACATGAAGTGCTTTCTTATTTCTTGCCTATTGTTTGAAAATCAAAACATCTGTGTTAAATTCCTTTTACTGAATGGCAAATAAGAGAACAAGCATAAACAAGTAGTCAGAGAAAATGGTTTTTAGAATCCCCAGCCATTTCCACTGGGCTGGAGAATGAGATGAAGCTACTCAAGACACAAATACACCGTGTCAAGTGTCTACCTCCTGATATGAAGGAAGAGCCCTGTGAGGATTAAATACTCAGATTTAAAGCCTATCTATCCCAGACCTTACCTGCACACAATTTACTCATGTAGCAAATCCTCACACATACCTCGTACCACTAAAATAAAAATTTTTAAGATGAAGCAACTTGCCCTACACCACTTGCAAGTTAAGGGCAATGAAACTCAGTCACCCAGGCCTTAGTCAAAGGGTCCAACAGCCAAAATCTTCCAAGCAAAAGCAACAAAATAAACCAGAGTTAACAAAAAATATTGCAAATGAAATTTTATATATATAATTATATATAATTTTTTATATCAATATTTTTTATTTTGATATTGTGGGGTACAGTTAAGGGTTAGGTATACAAATATGCTTTGTTCAGGCACCCTTGTTGATAAGGGGTGTCTCCCCTCCCCCCCATAGTTTCCCACCACTGTCAGTCTTTTTTTATAGTATTATGGTGGATGTTCAAGGTCCGCTATATGAGTGAGAACATATGATACTCAGATCTTTGTTTCTGTGAGAGGTCACTCAGTATTATTGACTCTAGTTCCATCCAGGTTGCTGCAAAGTTCATGATTTTGTTCTCTTTTATGGCTGCGTAGTATTCCATTGTGTATAATTTATATATAATTTAACTTGCATATTTTATATATATTATATGTAGCATATATATTGAGATACTAAGATCTAGATCTCACTTTGTTATCCAGGCTGGAGTGCAATGGCACCATCACGGTTCACCACAGTCTCGACTTCTTGGGCTCAGGTGATCCTTCTGCTTCAGTATCCCGAGAGCTGAGACTACAGGTGCATGCCACCATGCCTAGGTAATTTTTTTGAGTTTTTGTAGAGACAATATCTCAGTATGTTGCCTAGGATGGTCTCAAACTCCTGAGCTCAAGCAGTTCTCCCTTCTTGACCTCCCAAAGTGCTGTGATTACAGGTGTGAGCCATGATGCCTAGCCAAAATTTTATATATATATATATATATATATTTTTTTTTTTTTTTTTTTTTGAGTTGTAGTCTCACTCTGTCACCCAGACTGGAGTGCAGTGGCCGCTCCCGGCCACCGCAGCCTCGACCTGCTGGGCTCTGGTGATCCTTCTGCCCCAGCCTTCCAAGTAGCTGGAACTACAGGCTCACGCTACCACACCCAGCTAATTTTTTGATTTATTGTAGAGATGAGGTCTCGCCAAGTTGCCCAGGCGGGTCTCGAACCCACAGGCTCAGGCAATCCACTCACCTCGGCCTCCCAAAGTGTGGGATTACAGGCTGAGCCACCGAGACCGGCCAAAATTATATATTTTTTACCATTTTCATGAGGAAACTTACCTCTGACAAAAGTATTGGGTTTCTTTCTTTTGTTTTATAGCATGATGTTCTTGTTCTTTTTTAAAATCTCATAAGAATTTCTCAACAATCTTCATGTTCCTTAAATCATACTAAAGCCAAGGACATTTTGATAGGCTAGATTTATTTAGAATACTGAGGCAATTTCTACACATTCCATTTCCCTAATTTTTTGAGGAGTTACTAGATGTTTAAGCTTGTAATTAATCCTAAAACCTTTCTGATTTTTGTTTGCTCTGAAAAAAAAACTGATTCAGATTGCAGTGACAGACTATTAGACATGGCTTGGAATTTATATAAGAAACGAATAAGTTATTACAAAAATAATTCAGATTTGTATGTTAGGGGCTGCCAAAGCAAATAAACTTAAGATTCAAAGATGTTTTTAATAAAGAATATTTTTAAAGCTGTGTAAGAGGTATCCAAAATAAAAGTATTTTATTAAGTAACATTTTCAGAGTCAGAATTCAAACCAGGCACTGGAAGTGAACTCAGCAGGTGGACAGGTAGTTGTTTTCTTAAATAAAGTACTATGTACTCAGGGGACACAACTTGAAAGAATTATAATTATAAATCCAATTTTTACCCATAAGCTTAAAGAATAGTCCTCACATTTTTACAAACTAAGATATATTAATATCTGGAAATATTAATTCTGAGCTAAATTAAAATTTAGCTCAGAATTAATATTGTTGCTTGCTATCCATGTGGTAAAGGGAACTTCTGTAAAGCCAGTGAACTCAAGAGATACCGAGCAGCTCTAGTTGAAGAGATACTTTACTCAGCTGCTTTTTCCTTCTGGCCCTTGAGCAAGCAGTTGTCCTGATCTCTCCAGAGTGGACCCTTCCCTGGACTTTTAAATTTAATTTAATTTTTTGAAACACAGGGTCTCGTTCTGTCACCCAGGCTGAAGCGCAGTGGCACAATCATGGCTCACTGCAGCCTTGACCTCCTGGGTTCAGACGATTCTTCTGCCTCAGCCTCCCGAGTAGCTGGGACTACAGGTATATGCCACCATGCCCAGCTAATTGTAGGCCAGGCGCAGTGGCTCACACCTATAATCCTAGCACTTTGGGAGGCCGAGGTGAGAGGACTGCCTGAGCCCATGGGGTTTGAGACCAGCCTGGACAACTTGGCGAGACCTCATCTCTACAGTAAATCAAAATATTAGCTGGGCGTGGTGGCATGCACCTGTAGTTCCAGCTACTTGGAAAGTTGAGGTGGAAGGATCACCTGAGCCTAGCAGGCTGAGGCTGTGGTGGCCATGAGCATGCCACTGCCCTCCAGCCTGGGTGGCAGAGTGAGACTCTGACTCAAAAAAAAAAAATTATAGAGACAAAAGTATTGCCTAGGCTAATCTTGAACTCCTAGCCTCTAGCAATCTTCCTGCTTTGGCCTCCCAGAGTGCTGGGATTACAGGTGTGAGCCACCACACTCCACCATAGATTATTGAAACAGCCTCTCAATTTGTCTTCTTGTACCTCCTCCATCATCAGCAGATTAGTTTTCCTAAAATGTCAGTTTAATAGTAGTGCTCTCTTACTCAAAGCTCACGGACATCCTCTTTTCTCTCCCATTGTCTACAAGATAATGTAAAACTCCTCAGTTTTCCATTCAAAGTCCTCCATATCCTGATAATAATCCATCTTTCCAATTTTATTTTCCAACCAAAATCTTCCAGATTAAAAACTGTATCTAATTCATCTTTGCATCCTCAATATCTAAAACAATATCAGTCAATAAATAAAACCGAACTGAAGTAATCTGGCTGACCTACTTCTACAATTATAGGTATTTGTTCACTGAATACCAAATTCATTCTTCATTCAATGCATGTCACTGATTAATATTTATTGCCAAAGTGCCTGAAACTGCATGAGCACTATAAATATACAATATTTAACAAGTGAGTGAATTAGTCAGAATAAGTCAATATATGCTGTGGTAACAAACAATCTCAAAATTTCTGTGACTACACACAGTTTATCACTGGAAAAATGAGTTTTAGTGAACCTACCTTTATGAGGTATCTTGTCATCCCTGCATGCTTCACTCATATGGATGTCCATATCAAAATATAGACCAGGCGTGGTGGTTTATGGTTATAATCCCAGCATTTTGAGAGATCAAGGTAAGAGGACTGCTTGAGCCCAGGAGTTCAAGACCAGCTTTAGCAATATAGCAAGACCTCGTTTCTATAAAAAAAAATTTTAAATTAGCTGGGTATGGTGGCACATGCCTGTAGTCCCAGCTACTCAGGTGGCTGAGGCAGGAAGATCCCTTTTTGCTCAGGATGTTGAAGCTGCAGCGAGCTGTGATTGTGCCACTGCACCCCACCCTGGGTGACAATACAAGATCTCATCTCTAAAAAAACATGAAGTAAATATTGAAAGCAAGCTTGTGAAGCAGCATATTAGTCAGTGACTTACACAATAAGCATGTATCTTTCCTCACATGGGTCTGCAAGGGGGCTGGGCTCAGGGGCCAGGCTGAATTTGAGGCTTAGGTTGGGTTCAGGTGTGCGCAGCAGGTCTCCTTTCCAGGCTCAGGCTGAAGTGGTTGCAGCTTCCTATGGCATGTTTTTCTCACAATGATGAAGTAGAGGTGGGTGGGTGCAGAGTCTGCAGTGCCTCTGAAGGCCTTGGCTCAGAATTAACACTGATACCTCTGCCCACATCCCATTGGCCAAAGGAGGTCACATGGCAAAAGCACAACATCAATAGGATACAAAAAGAGAATCTTCCCTCAGTGGGAAGTGCTTCAAATTCCCATGGCCAAGGACAAGAACATATCATTTTACTGTAGGATGGAGAGAAGAACTGGGTACGATAATCCAGGTAGAATAAGACTTCTTAACACTATTAAGAATCAAAGACTTCATAGTCAAGTGATTTGCGTTTCATATGTATGAAATTTTTACATTATACATGATATAATCCACTTAAAACCTCAGAAACTCTCTAGACTTCTGGGTTCAAAATGATTAGTCAGTGACCTGAACCCCCTATCCACACCTTTTTTAATCTCCTAAACCTGTATTGAACCATTGTTTTGTATTTCTGAATTGAACACAAGCTAGCTCTCTGAAAGACAACCCTTTCTTTCCTAACTTAGCTGACTAAGTGCTTGGAAAAACTCCCTGTTTAAGATCCTTGAGCTCCATAAATTTAAAAGGACTCATGTTTCCTCAGGCAAGTTGTTTTAGTTCAAATAGTTCCAGAATGGAGTCTGTTAGGCCAGGCTATGTCCAGGGGGTGTGTGGGGGATGGGAGGACAGGGACTGACTGACAAGGGATGTTGCAAATGACTGCCTTAAAATAAGGGGCATGAGGCAGTGACTGCCAAAGTCCTCTAAGCTGTTATCAGACACAATTCTGTCAAAGATCTTAAAGATTCAAACAAAAATAAAAGAAATACAGAGGAGGAAAAAAGGTTTTCTTTGAAGTCTCAGAGTTGTTTGCTTCTGAAAGCAAAAGCGCTACTCTTGCCCCTTAGCAGAGCCCTTTCCCTATTGATTCATCTCTTGATTGCTTTTCTATCTTCTCAGAACTTGAATGGGGGTCTCATTCAGTGGTCAGTAATCTTTCTTCTTGACTGTTTCCAGAGAACTTGCCTTTTTCACCCTTGTTCAGTTTCCTTCAGTTTCTTTTGATCCTGTTATTCGATGCTCTTTACTATTGTTGAATCTGTTAAACTATATTCAGAATCTGTTTAATATTTCTAAACACATATGTGCATTCATTTAGAGAAAAAGTGAGATGTCTTTTGAAAGACATGCTGAATCACTAAACATATTGTTGGGTATTTTGGTCTTTTCTTTTTAGTCAGAAATTTTTGCCTCCTGGATTCTGTGTATTCTGCAGAAGTACTTCATTGTTATAATCCCTTCAAACTCTGTCTTCATATTACCAAGTAAGTACAAAACATCCCATCTCTTTTTTGTCTGTGAATTTATGAGGCAATTCCAGAATCATAGCTTTCATCAAGGCCCTGCAATTCTTCCACATCGTGGTTAGGAAGAATCCTGGGCTGAAATCATGGACTAATGCAGGGTCAAGCAAGTCAGAGACAGAAAGCCTATATTTTATTCTATAATATTGCCCAAGAAAATTGACTGGGCCAGTGACTCACACCTGTAATCCCAGCACTTTGGGAGACTGAGATAAGAGGATTGCTTGAGGCAAGGAGTTTATTATAAGCCTATGTAACACAATAAGACCCCTTCTCTACAAAAAATAAAAATAAAATAAAAAAGAAAATGATTTGTCTTCTTATGTTTTAAAAGAAATAGAAAGGAATGAGATTGTGGACATTTGTAAGTCTTTTGACTGTGGGTTTATTTACCTTGACTTAACCTGATTTTGTTACCATTTTTTATGAAAAAAAGTAAATAATTGACCACATGGACTTATTTTTTTTTATTCAGTGTACTATTTAGATATTAAAATTCTCAAAGTCACTGGATTTTCTAACTCTGTTGATTAATTTGAGATGCTTACCAATATTAAAAATTTGCATGGGCTGGGCATAGTGGCTCATACCTATAATCCCAGCACTTTGGGAGGCCAAGGCGAGAGGATTGCTTGAGTCCAAGAGTTCAGGACCAGACTGGGCAACATAGACCCTCTTTCTACAAAATAATAAAAAACAAAAAATTAGCCGGGCTTGGTGGCTCAGCCTGTAATCCTGCGCCTTTGGGAGGCTGAGGTGAGTGGACTGCCTGAGCCCGCGGGTTCAAGACCTGCCTGGGCAGCGAGACCTCATTTCTACAATAAATCAAAAAAAATCAGCCGGGCGTGGTAGCGCATGCCTATAATTCCGGCTACTTGGAAGGCTGAGGTGGAAGGATTGCCGGAGCCCAGCAGGTCGAGGCTGCAGTGGCCGGAAGCGGCCACTGCACTCCAGTCTGGGCAACAGAGTGAGACTCCAACTCAAAAAAAAAAAAAAAAAAAATTAGCCGGGCATGGTACAGTGTACCTGTAGTCCTAGCTACTTAGGAGCCTGAGTTATGAGGATCTCTTGAGCCCAGAAGATTGAGGCTGTAGTGAGCCATGATCATGCCACTGCACTCCAGTCTGGGTGACAAAGTGAGACCCTGACTCAAAAAAAAGGAAAAAGAAAAAAACAATTTGCATGAATAAGATTGTTACTTAGCTCCCCGAGCCACCCCAGCACCCAGTATCCCTTTACCTAAGTGGAAATAATTTTTCCTCTTCTATTGTCTTCCTCTGGGCATAACTCCTTGAAGGTAGATATATTATATTCAATTAATTTCCAGCATAATATCCTAGGACAACTTTATTAACTCAGTGATTATTCAATTAATAATAATTAAATGCATTTTTTCAGACTCAATCACTGATCACTTGGTAGTAATTACCTCAACAGAACCACAAAACGGAGTCAGAAGTAACTGTTTGACTTCATCTGGATTAAATTAATAGGGTTTACAGTGCAATTCAATGGATAATGACAAGGATAAATGCCTGTGGGGCAAAACTGCATGAAATGATTAAAGGGAGCGATACTGACCTTTATTTTAAACTATAATAACTTTACAATCTAGTCTCTTCACCAATGATTGTAAATTCCCAATATTTTCCAATCCTTCTGGGCATATTAAAAAAGGAAAGATTGTATATTAAAAAAGACTTCCCTTCTGGCCCCCAAATAAGAATATAAATAAGGAATCTGAGTCTAATTATCCAGCATTACATTAGTCCCCTAAGAAAAAAGTAAATGTAAATTTTAAAACATGTTTAACATTTTAGTCTTTTTAGAAAACCTAGAGAAAGCTTCATTTCTCATTAGTATAGAAAAGAAGTATATGGTGTCTTGCTATTTCTACCAAATTTTAGAATTTAAAATAAACCTTACTCTTCTTTTCCTCTTCCTCCTTCTTGTTCCCTTTCCTTTCCCTCCCTTCCAAACAATACAGTCCTAAAGCCAAGAATTGGGGCAGAGTAAGAGAGACATCTTTCCTCAGTGGAGACAACCATAGTGGCCCAGCACAGGGTTTCAGAGCTCAAATAAAGCAAGACAATTACTCCCCAGGATGGCTGCTCCACAGAGTGTCCCAGACTGAGCTGGGTACGAAGAGTGTCCACAAAAGGGGACAATCTGCAGGCTGCCAGACCTCAAACACCATAAGGGAGGCATCCAGGCATGGGGGGTTCCCAGCACAGAGAGTTGAAGCCGATGGTGTAACTCTCAGGCCTTCACACTAGGCCTGAGAACCATCTGGGCTGCTGGTACAAGTCCCAGAGTCCAAAGGTTAGAAAACCCAGAGTTCTCGCATCCAAGGACAGGAGGATGTTCCAGCTCCAGTGTCAGAGGGAATTCACCTTTCCTCTGCCTCTTCATTCTTATCTGATTGTATGATGTCTGCCCACATTGAGGGTGGATCTTCCCAGACAGTCTATTGACTCACAGAGACACACCCAAAAGTCATGCTTTAACCAGCTATCTAAGTATTCTTACAAGAGTGTCAAGGTTGTGGAAGTCAAAGAAAAACTGAGGATTTCTTCCAGATAGAACAAAACTAAAACGACAACTAAATGTACTATGTCATTCTGAACTGAATTCTTTTGTTATATAGCAACAAATAGGGATGACCATCAAAACTTAAACAGGGTCTGAGGATAAGAAGTTAGCAATAGGCACAGTGACTCACACCTGTAATCCCAGAGCTTTGTGAGGCCATAGTAGCAGGATCGCTTGAGGTCAGGAGTTTGAGACTAGCCTGAACAACACAACAAGACCTCATCTCTGTTAAAAATGTTTGTTTTTTTTAAATTCACCAGGCATGGTGGTGTATGCCTGTAGTCCCAGCGACTCGAGAGTCTGAGGCTGGAGGATCACTTGAACCCAGGAGCTGGAGGCTGCCGTGAGCTGTGAGCTATGATTGCACTGACTGCATTCCAGCCTAAGCAATAGTCCTGACCCTTAAAAAATAAAAAGAAGTTATCGATATATCAGTGTTCATTTCCTGATTTAGAAGGTTATACTTGATTATATAGGAGAGTGTACTTCTAGGAAAATGCACACTAAAGTATTTAGAGGTGATGAGATATCAGGTCAACAAATTACTGTCAAATTCTCAGGACAACAGAAAGTTTTATCCTACTCATTGGCACGTCCAATGACTTTCATCTTTCAATAGCATTACTTTTATAAACCTCTTTTTTCTTTTTATTAGTCTTAGCCATTTCATTTTCCACCACTTTTTATAAAACATTAATGGCAAAATATGATAAAACACTTGAACTCTTTCCACAACACTCCCTATTGGCAGTGATGGCTGTGCTGGCCACAGTAAAGGGCTGATGACTTATATGGACCTTTTCAAAAAGTTTAGTGTTGTTCCAAATTTTGATATATATAAATATATTAAAAATAAAATAAGGCTGGGCTCGGCGGCTCAGCCTGTAATCCCAGCACTTTGGGAGACTGAGGCGAGTGGATTGCCTGCACCCACAGGTTCAAGACCCGCCTGGGCAACTTGGCCAGACCTCATCTCTACAATAAATCCAAAATTAGCCAGGCATGGTAGTGCATGCCTGTAGTTCCAGCTACTTGGAAGGCTGAGGCAGAAGGATCACCTGAGTCCAGCAGGTTGAGGCTACAGTGGCTGTGAGCATGCCACTGCACTCCAGCCTGGGTGACTAAGTAAGACTCTGACTCAAAAAAACAAACAAACAAAAAACTCATCATTGAGTTTGAATTGTTTCCACTTTTAATTTCCATACTTGCAATATTATGCAGAATGCCTCTGGAACTCCTCAAGGGTAGAAGCTGCATCTCCATCTTTGTATCCCCAGAGAGCCTGGAACACACAGGCACTCAGTCGTGCTGCCTGCACTGAGAATGGACACATCCTTAGCAGCCTCCATATTCATAGTTCCAGTTGATGCTACTTTTTCCCATCAGCTTTAATGATGCTTCTAGGAAATAAATTAAAATGGCAATGCCTCTGAGCAAGATTTCTCCCCCTTCTCTATAGCCTCAATTCATATCCCATTTAACTTTGTCCCATCCCCCAAAATTAAATAATGGCAGCACATATCCTAAACAATAAAAGCCTCTATTTTGCACAACTTAGTCATTTTGTTATGATCAATGATTAAATTTTATTTTTAAGCCATTTGTTTCTACCCTGCCCATCGTCTTATACACAGCATCCTCTATTTTCCTACATGAATTATATACTTTATGGCCCTTACCCTAACTATAGTACGGCACACTCTGAATTTTTTCCTTGGCTTCCAAATGAACATTCTGAGCCGTGATGTGGGAAGCTACCTGTGGCCAATCAGCCCCTCATTGTGACCAGCACAGTCATCACTGCCAATGGGGAATGTTGTGGAAAGAGTTCAACTGTTTTATTTTGTCATTAATGTTTTATAAAAAGTGGTGGAAAATGAAATGGTTAAGACTAGTAAAAAAAATGAGTTTCATAAAAGTAATACTATTGAGAGAAAGATAGAAATTATTGGACGTGCCAAAAACTGAAGATCTTTACCCTTACTCAGATGTTCGCTGGACTTAATCCATGTTAACAGCATGTTCTGCTTTGGGGGTGGGGGACATCAAAATTAAAGAACATATGTGATACATTAGGGAGCCGGACATGATGGCTTACATCTGTAATCCCAGCACTTTGGGAGGCTGAGGTGGGAGGACTGCTTGAGTCCAGGAGTTTGAGACAAGCCTGGACAACATAGTAAGACCTTATCTCTACAAAAAAAAAAAAAAAAAATCAAAAAATTAGCCAGGCATGTTGGTGCACATGTAGTTTCACTACTTGGGAGGTTGAGGCAGAAAGATCACCTGAGCCCAGAAGGGTGAGGCTCCAGTGAGTTATGATCATGCCACCGCACTCCAGCCTGAACATCAGAGTAAGACTTCAACACACACACATACACACACACACACACACACACACACACACACACACACAAAGAAATATATCTTCAAAGACTGTGTTTAAGTTAGTATAATTAGACTTACCTTTTAATATATGTTTTAACTTTAATTTTCATACATGCTTTCAGGAAGACCATATGCAACATGCTTATGCATGTGCACACACATATTAAGTAACAGATTGCCTATAAGTTTCAAGAGGGACAAAGTCCAGGGTTGTCATTTTCAGTAGCCATGACTGGGGTGGGAGGGACTGCTAGACATCCTGGATGTGGCCAAGACAAGCACCCTAACCTTAGCGTGATGCTGGAAATCATAGAGCTTCTTGCCACCCCCATAAATCTCATGAATGAATGTCCAGGAGAAAGGATCACCTTTTTTGGGCATGGTCCTGGCTAAAGCCAAGATTGTCATAGATTTTTATATAAGTTTTTCACTTAGTTTTTTTTTTATTATAAAGATGTGGGGTACAATTCACACTTAGGTATAAAATTCAAACTTTTTTTTTTTTTTAGTCAGAGTCTCATGCTGTCGCCCAGGCTGGAGGGAAGTGTCATGATCACAGCTACTGCAGCCTTGACCTGCTAAGCTTAGGTGATCCTTCCACCTCAGCCTCCTGAGTAGCTGGAACTATAGGCATGCACCATCACACCTAGCTAAGTTTTTTTTATTTATTGCAAAGATGAGGTCTCACTATGTTATCCAGCTTGGTCTCAAACTCCTGGGCTCAGGTAACCCTCACACCTCCAAAGTGCTGGGATTACAGACATGAGCCAGCCACCATACCTGGCCTCAACTCAGTTCTAAAGGCTGCATCTTACCTTTCTTTTCATATTTTACCCAGTTATTTTAACATAAAATATCTAGAATATGGGTCAATTAAAGGTGGAGGAAAAAGTAGAGGAGGAGGAGGGAGATAAAGAGGAACAATACAAAAAAGGAACAAGATAAGAGAAAGAAAAAAAGAAAGAAAAAGAAAAGGAAAATGGTTTGGAGTGGAGGAAAAGAAGAGAGAATTGCTGATAAGAAAAATAACAGAAAAGAAGGCTGCCACTTGCTTCATGACCTCTAGATCCAGGCACCAATTTGTAGTGACCTTTCTAATTTCTCCTCTTTTTTCCTCTTCTTTTCTTTCAATATTAAAGGATAAGAACATGTGGTCAGAGCCCCAGTGACTGGTTTCTTGTCCAATTTCCAAGCCACCAGTGTTAGTTAACAAGGACAATGATATTTTCACTTGTGTAGTGCATCCACTTTCTGAAGCACCAGCACTTGGGGCACATTTTTTTCTTTGTGAAAACTGAGACCTAATTGGTTTTAATAAAAACCAAAACCAAACAAAGTTGGTGGGTGGATATGGGTGTTTGAACACTAGACTTTTTCTCAGGTCTCTGGCCTTAAACTCAAAGCTATCGGTTTTGTGTTTTTTATCCCATTCCACAGATTATTTCTTTGTGTTCAAGTAAATAAAAAACCAATCATTTTACTTAATCATATGTAGAGAAACTATCAAGCCAGTTTCTATGGCCGTGGCTAGGTAACCCTCATAAAATGAAGAAATTAAGCCACTGCATACACCATACACATAAAGACATACGCTATATAACATGCCAAAAAGTTATTTTTGGATGGTGAGGTTTTAGGCCATTTGTCTGTTCTTGTATTTCTAAATCTCCTACAATGAATGCATATCACTTTTATAAATAAATGTGTTTTTTTAAGAGTCTAGGACAAACAGGAAAAATGTAAGAATTAAAAAAAAAAAAAAAACCTTAATCTCATCCCTCTTTCCTTAATACACATACCAGAAGTTATAGAAGTGATATTCAAATAAACAGCATCAAATGACAGTCATCAAAATTAACAATAACAATAACTCAGTGAAAGTTTTATTTACTTCAAAGATAAAAAAAAAATATGCAATTCTTCCAATTATGCCTTGGCTATACATCAGTTGCCAAAGCATTGTAGCCTACTTTATTTTTTATTTATTTATTTATTTTTTTTTTGAGATGGAGTCTCACTCTGTCACCTAGACTGGAGTGCAGTAGCCGCTCCCGGCCACTGCAGCCTCGACCTGCTGGACTCCAGCGATCCTTCTGCCTCAGCCTTCCAAGTAGCTGGAACTACAGGCGCATGCTACCACACCCGGATAATTTTTGAATTTATTGTAGAGATGAGGTCTCGCCAAGTTGCCCAGGCGGGTCTCGAACCCGCGAGCTCAGGCAATCCACTCACCTCAGCCTCCCAAAGTGCTGGGATTACAGGCTGAGCCACCGAGCCCGGCCTGTTACCTATTTTAATCTAGAAAAACAATAATCTTTTGCTCTTCTTCCTATTCAGAGATTCCTGAGTCATGGTAAACAATAAGCAGCTCCACAACCAGGCACAGGGGCTCATGCCTATAATCCCAACACTTAGAGAGGCCAAGGCAGGAGGATCGCTTGAGCCTAGGAGTTCAGGACCAGTGAGACCTCTTCTCTACAAAAATCTAAAACAGCTGGACCTGGACATGGTGGCACTTGCCTGTAATCTCAGGTACTCAGGAGGATGAGGCAGAAGGATCACCTGAGTCCAGATGGTAGACACTTCGGTGATCCATTCTACTGCACTCCAGCCTGGGTGACAGTGAGACTCAAACTCAAAAAAAAAAAAAGCAGCCCCACAAATAAAAACTGGCTATCTCTGGAGGATCCGTGTCAGCCCAGAGGGTACACAGCATTGTGGAGCAGCCAAATAAAACACATTCCTGTTTTTACTGCTGAGGTCTTTGTTATTTTACAACCCCTTCTCTATGAAAAATTCCCTGCTGGTCTTCTTAGTATCAGGAATGGTTTTGCTACTTCTAAGTCAGTTGTGGGCCTGTATCTTTCCCCGTATGAGCTGCTAGGAGGTTTAGAGCAGACTTTGAGCCAACATGAGTAAAGAGACCCATCCTTACAGCACACAGTTCATGTATAATATAACTTCTACTCTCATCTGCACCTTCCTATCCTCAGGTAGAATTCTGGAACCCTCAACCCTTTGTTTTCCATTTTATGAATTTTTTCATATTATGTGTATTTTGGCAAATAATCGTAAATCCTTTTTGGGATAAGAAGAGCCACAAATAATAAATGCACACATGCATACACACACATATATTCTAACTATGAATATGTGGATCACTGATCTATGGCTGTGTCAGTTCTTAGTTTTTCACACTGTGTCTACCTACCACAAATAACACTCAACATATAATTCAAATATACTACCCTAGATTCTTGTCCTTTATAATCTCTCCAGGTCATAAGTCTTAATATGTCATAAACAATCAGTAGTAAAGTCATTTACATCCAAAGTAACTGCTCCATGATCTGAATTCAGCCATATGATCCCTTTGGCCTCGCTAGACTGATTCGCACCTCTTAGTATGTTTGCAGAATTTGCTAGATTGCCCTCAGGGGAAATAGAAATATTCCCTCCCTCTCAAGGTACTCTCTGACTATATAAGTACTGATGGTTTGTTTCCAAAGTTGATGGGAGGGGAATCACAAGGGGAAGAGGGAGGGGGAAGGGAGGGAGACAGAGAGAAAGAATAATTGTGCCATAATTCTAACTAGCTGATCATACAAGGACATGTGCAACTACTTCCAGTTTTTTGAAAAAGAAAATCAGATTCCAGTTTGGTAAATACAGCATGTTTGCCATATTAGGGAATCAGTGAATGCTGACATGGGGCTGACAGCAGGGAGATCACATTCTCTCAAAAGATTTCAAACAGAAACAAACAAACAAAAATATGTATGCATGTGTGTGAAATAAAGTAGGGTCAGGGGAAACAAGGACCACAGAGTCAGTTAAAATTTACAGTAATGCAAAACCCTACTTTTGATTAGCAATAAAATAAGGAAGATTCCCAGCTGGCTATTCATGAAAAAATGTTTTCTAAGAAAAATATCGTTTTGATTTTTTAAGTTCTGGTGGGTTACTCCTACATAGAGCTAACACTAGATAGATTAATTTCTAACACTAGATAGATTAATTTCTAACCAATCATCACTTGCAGAAAGTATGTTTTCAAAATGACTCAGCTCACAGGGAATATAAAATTTTGATCCCAATCAGCTCCTTGAGATGTGGCTTAGGAAAGATTCCAAGGGAAACTGCCTTGAAAGCTTTTTTTTGGTGAAGTCTGTCCCTGAAATCAGAGCTCTAGGACAGGTAGTACAGAATGAAATCTCAGAGCTAGGCAGAAAGGTTCCTGAACTTTCACAAAACTTCAATAGGCACAATTAAACCATATTTCCTAGAATCGTAAACAACAAGGCACAGAGAGAAACTGGAATCCTAGAAATAACATTCAGACATTCACAGAAATTGTTAAAAAATATACTCCAGGAAACTGTCTAAAGATATTTTATACAAAAATTTCACAACTTGTCCCACTAAGCAAAGAATGAAGTAAGTTTAAAATTCCTCTAACAATTAGAAGCCACTGGTTATGTACATAAAGAAGGTGGTGGGATCATTGAATCACAAGGCCCAGGCACATAGTTCAGGTGATTTTCACCCTTTACATGGAGAAGGTTATACAAGTATTTGCTGCACTACTACTGTGTGCTCAGCCCCATTCTAGACCCAAAGGATGCAGAGATAAATAAAATCCTATCCTGTAGGGCATTAGTCTAGAGAAAAAGGAAGAAGTTAACCAACAATTAAAATATAGTAAGAAGAAATATAACATAGTGGCTAAGAATATAAACTTAGAAGTGAGATCTGAATTCAAAACCTGACTCTGGTTTATGGCTTGTATTGACTACGTGACTTTAAGAAAGTTGTTTAATTTCTGTTTTCAAAGAAGCACACACACACACACACACACACACATACCTACATGCATACATACGCATAAATGAGTCTCTCCTTCATATGGTTGTTGTGAGAATTAAAATATGTTCATCAATTAGAAGATTGCCTTGACCTTAGTACGTACTATATGTGTTTGTTAAATAACCTAACAGTCAGGCACAGTGGCTCACTCCTGAAATCCCAGTACTTTGGGAGGCCAAGGCAGGAGGATCACTTGAACCTAGGAGTTTGAGACTAGTCTGGGCAACACAGCGAGACCTTGTCTCTACAAAAAAAAAAAATTTTTTTAATTAGGTAGGTGTGGTGGTGTGTATCTGTAATCCCAGCTACTCAGAAGGCTGAGGTGAAAGGATCACTTGAGCCCAGGAGGTCAAGGCTATGGTGAGCCATGATCATACCACCGCACTCCAGGCTATGCAACAGAGTGAGACACAAACTCAAAAAAAGTAAATAAGCAAATAAATAACCAAATAATAAAATATAAACAAGGTCCATAAGATAGCCATGCCTGGCAGTGAGGATTAAAAAGAGGCATATCCACCAGGCAGAGAATGCCTGGAATAGCCCAACAGAGGATGCCATGCTGAGTGGAACAGGATCTATATTAGATTCGTAAGAACAAGTCCAAATTAACCAGGTGCGGTGGGTGAGAGAGGTGGTGTTCCTTAAACTCTTCCCCCAAGTAGATTCAAAATGCCAAATGAAACCAACTAAAAATGGGAACAGAGTTCTACACAATTTATAGGAGAAAACATTTTTTTTTTTTTTTTTAGTTGGAGTCACTGTGTCACCCAGGATGGAGTGCAGAGGCACAATCACAGTTCTTCGCAGCCTCAACTTTCTGGCTTCAGGCAGTCTTCCCACTTCAGCCTCCCAAGTAGCTGGGACTACATCCGTGAACCACCATACATGGTTAATGTTTTTTATTTTTGTAGAATCAAAGTCTCACTATGTTGTGTAGGCTGGACTCAAACTCCTGGGCTCAAGCAATCCTCCCACCTGGGCTTCCCAAAGTGCTAGGATTACAGACATGAGCCACTGCACCCTGCCAGAAAAAATTTCTTGTAGTTCTTGTAGATTGAAGATTCAAGAGGATTTTTGCATCCTATTCCCTACTGTTACTATGTGTGTTTCACAATAAAAATTTTTATTTCTCACCACTGAGTAAAACTGCTGTTGAGGCAGGTGTGCCCTGCCTCTCCTGGGGTAGGCAGCCCTGATCTAGGAAGCAAGGGAGCAGAGGGATTAGAGGATGCATAGCTATGGAGTTATCAGAAAGGGCAGCACACTCAGAGTCAGGGTTAGGTGTTAAAGCTAACTTAAGTGTCAGTGGTGAGGGAGTAAGTGACAGGACTTCCTGGAAAATGCCACTCAGACTACACCAGGAGATGATTCCATGGCAGGAAAGCTCAGGGACTGCTGCAGGGAGCAGAGCAAAAGAGCCTATCAGAAATAAGGATGCAGGTTTGATATGAAACATTAATTCAATATATTGGGTTGATGCATAAGCTCATAGCGTTTTCACTTGCCCATGGAATGCAAATGTCACACAATGGTTGACTGATCACAGTTCATGACATATGCCAGTTCTAGGGTTGTCTGATGTACATCACAGTTTAAAGCATTTAAACAGTCTTCATCAAAGCCCAGTGGTCTTCCTGAGGGCATGAAGAATCACTCAGGTCAAAGGGGCCGTCCTTGAAATGACAAAACCATTTTCTTGTTGTGCTTTCCCTGATGTCATTCTCCTCGTACATAGCACAAATGTTTCAAGTCACCTCCACTGCATTTACTCCTGTTAAACTCAAACAAAAGAATACGCCAGAAATATTTGTTTTTTTCCACTTGACACTCCATCTTCTTTAGCCCACAAATAGCATTAACTTTCTTCAAGTCTACAAAATGCAAGGCATATTCACAAGCACAACATTGTCACTTCAAGTGGCAAATGACAAATGATAAACTCACAACATCATAGTATTGCCATGCCAAAAACAAATGCTATTAACTTATGTATCAACCTAATATTTGCCTTTTGTTAACAAGAGTAAATCACATAAAAATGAACACATCCTTGGAACAATATTAATAAATTTATATTTTTATTTTGAGATATGCAATCATGAGAACATAAACTGTGACACTGTCTTTAACCAAGTATTTCCTTTTTTAAATTTTTATCAAAAAGAATATGAATATAGATGATGTTTCAGACATAATGGTGTCTTTCTTTTAAAACAACTTTCTTAAATATTTCAGATATTAAGCATATTCTATTTTTTCAACTCTGCCACCTTTTTCTATAATTAAAAGTCTCTCCAGGCTAGGCATGTTGACTCACACCTGTAATCCCAGCACTTTGGAAGGTGAAGGCAGGAGGAATGCTTGAGCCCAGGAATTCAAGACCAGCCTGGGCAACATAGCAAGATCATCTCTACAAAAATATTTAAAAATTAGCCAGGCATGGTGATGTACACCCATAGTCCAGGTACTCGGGATGCTGAAGTAGAAGGATCACCTGAGCCCAGGAAGTTGAAGCTACAGTGAGTCATGATCACTCCAGCCTGGGCAACAGAATGAGACATTGACTCCAAAAAAAAAAAAGTATCTCCAATATTCTTGAAATGAAGGTGATAGGGAGGAACTGTGTTCAATAACACATATGCTAATGCAATATTACCAGAAAACACATTTTAAAAATTAAATGAGCATCCTCCCAAAAACTGGCAAACAAAAGTAAGAGATCTCTAAACTTTTTTCAGAAAATCCATTTGTGACATTCTTTGGATGTTTCTAAAGTGGTCCAGGGAAGACTTCTTAGCTGTCAGGATATAGCCTGATACACAAGAAAGGTAATTGGTGAATTTCCACTGAATGCAGTGGGATTTTCTCTGACTTTTTCTACTCTGCTTAAAGAAATACACACAGAAAATATCCACATTTATACATGAAGTAAGCAAAACTGTACTAGAAAGGACCCTCTACTTCCAAAAGAAGTTCCTCCTCAATCTCTTATTACTTCTGATGTCATTATATATACTTGATTTCTATACTTTTTTTTTTTTGAGTTGGAGTCTCACTCTGTCACCCAGACTGGAGTGCAGTGGCCGCTCCCGGCCACCGCAGCCTCGACCTGCTGGGCTCCGGCAATCCTTCCACCTCAGCCTTCCAAGTAGCTGGAACTATAGGCATGCACTACCACGCCCGGCTAGTTTTTTATTTATTGTAGAGATGAGGTCTCACAAAGTTGCCCAGGCAGGTCTCAAACCCGTGGGTTTAGGCAATCCACTCACCTCAGCCTCCCAAAGGCTAGGGATTACAGCTGAGCCACCGAGCCCGGCTGATTTCTATACTTCTTACCAACTACTAGCCTCACCGAGCACTAAACCATGCTAGATGCTTTGCCCTATTGCTTTAATCCTGTGGAAATCCAGTTCCACTTATATAAAACCAGAACTATAATAGCAGTGCTATTTCTTTTAAAATGTCCAAGATACTTAGACCCAATTTGTTTTTAAAATGTGAATACTATAGCGGTGGGTGTGCTATGACATGATTTCTTGGATCACCAAGATAAGTGCACTGTTTGATACTCATTTCTTTTGCACTTACAACGCTGCTCTCCCCAACCTCAGTCCAGTTTTCCAGAACTGTATGATATGTCCCACCTCAGTGCTGACTAATCATGCTCATGACACCTCAAATGTGATGTCACTTCTGATCTGCCTACAGTAAAAGAAAAGACATATCTACATGTCAGAAGAGACAGGAGGACTCGGGGTAAGTGAACTGTACCTGTGTTATATTTTTCATGATGATAATGTATCCTTTTTGTGATTTAATGATTTTGTGGGCTTGGGTTTTGGCCAATGTATGCCTCTAAATGTGTGTGATCCTAGCACAGGCATATCATCTTTACTTTCCAAGTCTGATGTAACTGCAGTAGTGTTAGAGGCTGAATCTGCCCCATCTTCCTCCTGCACTCTGCTCTTTTCATTTTCTTTCACAATACATTCATCTCTCTAGTCCTCTCTCCAAGGGTTGCATTATAATTAATGAGTTAACAGACAGTCAGAAAATACGTGGACAAACTTGAGAACTAAAGCACAATCCAGACCATTCTCTTTTCATTTTGAGTAAAGGAATTAATGAAAACAAAAGAATTAATGGAAGGAAACAAGGCAAAAGTCAAATAAATTAAACAAGGTGGGTATTTAAAGAAAATATTTTCTAAAAGCAAGTTATCCTCCAATTAAGCATCAACTATATAATCTGCTACCAAAGCAATGCACCCAAACAAACAAAAATAAAACATTATTTCTAATCTCACCACTTCCCAGTTTTGAGGCAAATTCTCCAAGAAGAGAACAGTCAATTAAATAAAGGATTCAATGCTAACTCACTTTTGCCTCCAATGAATAGTTCAGATTTTTATATATAAAATAACCTAAATAATTAACTTTCACGTTATTTTACACCTGTAACACATTCTTTTTTTTTTTTAGTTGGAGTCTCACTCTGTCGTCCAGGCTGGAGTGCAGTGGCACCCTTGCTGCTATATCCTGACAGCTAAGAAGTCTTCCCTGGACCACTTTAGAAACCTCTACCTGCTGGGCTCAGGCGATCCTTCTGCCTGTCTTCCAAATAGCTAGAACTATAGGTGCGTGCTACCACACCTGGCAAATTTTTTTATTTATTGTAGAGATGAAGTCTCACCAAGTTGCCCAGGTTGGTCTTGAACCCATGGGCTCTAGCAATCCTCTCACCTTGGTCTCACAAAGTGCTGGGATTATAGGTGTCAGCCACTGCGCCTGGCCTTATAACACATTCTTAAGCACAGCTTTACTTTTCTATTCTTTACGTAAAAACAAAATAATGTACTTGGTCTTTCAAAATACCTTTCACTTTGTCCAAAAATTTCAACATAGTACCAAGAAAGCCTTTAAACTACAGCTATAATTTTGTGCCTGAGATCATGAATACTAAAGTATTTGATAATATTCTCAAACAGGCATATCTCTAGGTAGTCTTTGACAATGAAAGATGCCCTCAGTACAACTAATCCAATCAGTGTAAATACTTTTTTTTTTCAGTCAGAGTCTCATTTTGTTGCCCAAGCTGGAGTACAGTAGCATGCTCCCAGCCACCGCAGCCTGTACCTGCTGGGCTCAGGCTATTCTTCCACCTCAACCTTCCAAGTAGCTGGAACCACAGGCGCAAGCCACCACACTCAGCTAATTTCTTTGATTTATTGTAGAGACAAGTTCTCACCATGCTGCCCAGACTGGTCTCAAACTCCTGAGCTCAGGTAATCCTCTCACCTTCACCTCTCAAAGTGCTGGGATTACAGGCATGAGCCACCATGCCTGGCCAGCACATACTATTTCCAAGCCTTAAAGCGGACCATAAATTCAAAATTTAACAATATATTTTAGAAATTCTAGACCTCTTTCTCCTACTTTCCTACACAGAAGAAAATCCTTTTTTAAAATTTATTTCCCAGAAAATTATAATTTCTTTCTTCTCATCTCCTCTTAATTGTATCGTATTTTCCCACTGTCTTATATTGAAATTTAATCTTTCAGAATTCCCAGTTTGTCCCACATGGCTGGATGGAATGTTCAGTATTTTTGTATATTACGCCTCATTAGACAAGTAATCAGCCAAAATACTGTTTTATTTTTTCATTTTTTTTAGAGATGGGATTCTCGCTGTGTCACCCAAGCTGAAGTGCAGTGGTGCAATTGTAGATCACTGTAAACTCAAATTCCTGTGCTCAGGCTGGGACCATAAGCATGCACCACCACACCCAGCTAATTTTTTATATATTTTTTTTTGTAGAGATGGGGCTCTCGCTATGTTGCCCAGGCTGATCTCAAACTCCTGGCCCCAAGTAGTCTCCTTGCCTCAGCCTTCCAAAGAACTAGGATTACAAGTATGAACCACCATACCTGAGCTAAACTTTAAATAAACCAAATTTCAAAATAGTCACTAACAGTGAATATTTTACTTTGAAAATAGACTATCCAAAAAAAATCATATAAGACTAATATCTTCTGTGTCATATAACAGCCAATACTGCAAAGGCAGTGAGATCCAAGTCTGAAGGAGTCCAAAGAACTCGGCAGACAGTTGAAATCATTGTGACCAACATAAGTAAAATGTGACCTTATATTTAAGCAAATAGTCTGAAGAAATCAGTATAAAGTGGTTAGACTCATAAATATACAAGCCAAGCACTGTTTGTAGTGCTTGCTAATCCTACTCTAGGCTAATTAACTGAAGACATACCTGGCAAATCCAAGACGAAAGATGATTAAAGAACACCGAAGGAAAGCTTACAGACACCTGTGAGAAAAGAATAAAGACGCTAGGATTATTCCACCTAGGAAAGAAGAACCTGAAGGCTGATTTCATAGCAAACTTCAGTTTAAAATGGCTGTTAAGCAGGTCAGAGACAGACTTGCTCTCCAATGAGACAAAACAGGAAAGGATGTCATACATTTCAACATCAGGGAATATACACAAGACAGACTTTATAATAATGGGAGTCTGTTCAATGTTAGCCTGGATGACCGCTGTGTGAAAAGTGTGAGACCCCCAAGGTCCCTGGCCCTGAAGCCCATCCCAACACACAAAGAATCATAAAGCAAATCCAAAAGAGCAGAACAGGAATGCATTTCTCAACCAGTTACCTGAAGAGATCAGGAAGGTGTCAAATGAGCAAGAGTTTCTCAGACTCTGGCTATCCCTCTGTTTTCCCCAAAAGTTCATTCCTTCAGGCAAACTCCTTAGTTGCAGTGGGCTCTGAGCCCCTCCTTGTATTTCCTCCTTTCTCTCCAAGTCACTCCCTCTCTCCCTCTGCAGCTCCCCCAAATTCTCCTTTTCTCTCTTCTAGCCTCTTTTCCCTCCTCTCCCCCATTTCCCCAGTCTCACTTTCTGTGGGGAGGAGGGGAACTGAAAAGACTACAGCAGGATTTGCTTAATGACACTACAATGTATATGCACCAAAAAGATGGTGTATCATGTCCTTCCATAAGTCAGGGGTCCCCAACCCCCAGGCCAAGGTTTGTGGCCTTTTAAGAACTGCGCCACACAGCACAAGGTGAATGGCAGGTGAGCAAGCAAAGTTTCATCTGTATTTACAGCCTCTCCCCAGTATTATTGCAGGAGCTCTGTCTCTTGTCAGATCAGCAGCAGTATTAGATTTTCATGAAAGTGTGAACCCTGTCATGAACTGCACATGCAAGGGATCTAGGTTGTGCACTCCTTATGAGAATCTAATGCCTGATGATCTAAGGTGGAGCTGCGGCAATGATGCTAGTGCTGGGGAGTGGCTGCAAATACAGATTAACATTAGCAGTGAGGTTTGACTGCACAGAAACCATAATAAATCAACTGCTTGCAGACTCATATCATAACCCTATCATGAGTGGCAAGTGAGTTGATGTACTTAAATTGTACAGTTGCATCTGGTGGCAAGCTTCAAGTCAGAATTTGACACTTATTTCAGTCTATGTGTGGCCCACCCATTTTTTATTTACAACTTTCTTTCATGCCTCTTTTTTACAGAGAGTTGTATAATTAGTTCATTATATATTAAATGTAATAATAATAGAAATAAAATTCACAATAAATGCTATGTGCGTGAATCATCCCGAAACCATTCCCCCTCATTGCCCCCCCCCCAACCTGTGGAAAAACTGTCTTCCACAAAACCAGTCCCTGATGCCAAAAAGATTGGAAACCATTGCTATAAATTATATAAACTTCTTCAAAAGTTCCCATTCCCACTTTTGGAGGTTGCCAGATGAGGCAGGATAAGAGAAGATACAAATTTGCTGGTTAGAATAAGTTATTTTGGTTTTAAGAGTCTCTTCCAGATCAATATGTATTCAAAGTTCAAACTCCCTCTGAGCCTTGTCTCTCTTCTCATTCTCCCTCTGAGCCTTGTCTCTCTTCTCGTTCTTCCCCTACTGCCTTGCAAAATGACAGTAGGGACTTAAGGGTAGGACAGAAATTATATCACTGGGAGTAATTGAGAGGGACAGTTGAAACTAGGGCTAGCCACCTCAGAGATGTTCCCTGCACTACCTGGTCACACCCCGCTGGTGACACTTGTGGTCAGGTCTTGGCTGCCATTAACTGGCCCCACCTTAGCCCAGGCTGGCCCCGCAACTCCTAGGAGCTTACCTACCTTCACCTCTTTCTCCAACAGCCCCTGACAGGCCTGAACTGATGGGGTCACGCTCACCTGTTGCTTCCAGAGCTCTAACTGGCTTCTAGTTTCAATTCCTGTAGCAAGGCATGTAATAATTCCTGGATTCCTCCACATCACAAAAGTCAAGATATTCTTGGAGCTCTATATTTGACCCTCTCTCTGGTTAGACCATCAGCCATTTCTAATTCACTGCCTGAATTGGATATCGTGATTCTCCTGGAAGGCTTGAGATTTTCCTAGGCTATATCTAGGAAATCTAGAAACAAACCACCTTGCTCTAAAAATACGTCCCCTAAAAGACATCTTTTTTTTTTTCTTCTAACTCTCTTCCTCCTTTGTCCATGAAGGTATGAGGAGAAAATCAGGACTTACTTATTTGCCCTCTAACTCCCCCTCCTCCTCTTACACTGTCCTTCCTCATCCCATTTGGGGTGTAGTGTGAACACGTTTGCCTGTGAATATCTGTCTTCCCACCCACTCCCCAAAATAAAAATTGTATCTGTTTCAATTACATACTTTACCAATGTAGCTCTACTTACGGTGGCACACGTATGAAATAATTCAACTTTTTCCTAATCCCTGCCGGCATCCATATTCCATACCTCCCTTTCCCATCACTCCACAGCATCCGAGACAGATTGTATCACTTTCTGTTCACTTTTGGTTATTGAAAGATTATCTAAAACTTCCATTTCAAGCTCTGTTTAAACTCCATCTTCTATCCCTCCCACCCCACTCCAGAGAAGGCTCCAGTCCTCTGCTTGGAGTGAGATGGGGATGAGGGAGCACTGGCTCTAAGACACCCCTCGTCACTCTCCCAGGGATGGAATTGAGAAGAGGGGGAAGGAAAGGGACAGAGGGTCTCTACCCAATAGACTCAGCAATGGGCTTCAGTGTTGGCTGCTCCTTCTCTTGAAACCCCTGAGTGTGTGAGCGTCAGCCTCTCAAGTCCGCCTCTCGGGAACACATGTGAGAGCTAGTCACAAGGCACTGGGGAGGGGGGGGTCTCCCTACTGCACAGTCCTCCTTCCCCACCCCCGTAAAATTCAATTCTGGCAGGACCTCTCCCACCCACTCCTCAACTATCCCCAGTAATACACCCAAGTCACGGCACACAATCCTCGGGAGGGAGAGGGTTTTACAGTAAGATGGAATATCTCGAGCTTTGTCCAGGCCACCAAATGGGCAGGGCAGGCAAGCCCACTGTTCTACTGCATCCCTTTCTCTCTGACTGGCCATCTCACTAGTTGGCACCTTCTCTGCTCTGGTAGAATGAGGAGCCTAGTAAGTCTGTGGCCTAAATAGAGATCACAGCAGAGCAGTCCCCAAAAACCACTGTTGTGGGTCCTGTTTCTTCAATTGGCAACACGAGTGGGAAGCAGCCCCTCTGCAGTGGAAAGGGGGACCTGCCTTCTCAGAGTTATTGTATAAATCGGGACAGGGATATAGGAGACTGATGTCTAGTTCTTCAGCCCCTTAGGGAACACTTTAGAGAAAATGGCAGATTCCAATTACCAGTTTTAGTTCTGAGCCCTGTGTCAAATACAGAACAACAGAAAAAGTACTCCATGCCATTCCATCATTCTCATAACTCAGTTCCCCCTATTGTGGTGTCATGGTGGAATCCCAATCGTCTTCCTAATTCCTTTTTTTTTTTTGAGATGGGTCTCATTCACTCACTCACGCTGGAGTGTAGTGGGCGATTCTGACTCACCTCGACCTCCAGGGCTCAGGCTGTCCTTCTGCCTCAGCCTCCCAAGTACTAGGACTACAGAGGCGCTACCACATCTGATTAATTTCTTTCTTTCTTTTTTTAATTTTTATTTTGTGGAATCGATGTCTCACTATGTTGCCCAGGCTGGTCGCTAACTCCTGGGTTCAAGCAATCCTCCTGCCTCAGTCTCTCAAAGTGCTGGGATTATAAACCTGAGCCACCTTGCCCAGCTGATCTTCCTAATTCTTTGAAAGCAGATAGACTCCCATTTTCCTTGATAGATGTGAAATAAGCCCTGACCAGCAATCAATGAAATGTGCCACATGAAGTTTTAAGGTCTCTTCTAAAGATCCTGTGAATTCATACAAACAAAGAAATGAACAGCAAGTTACATTTATGAATTTAGGTAGATGATTAAAACTAATGTATTATTCTTATATCCGAGTGAGTCAAACTTTTTTTGCAAAAGTTGATCTCTTATTGACCAAATTCTATAAGTTAGCAATAATTGAATCATTCATTTTCCCTTCCTCCTAACTCCATCTTCTGTTCAACTTTATATTATTTTGATCTGTGTCTTTACTGCAGAAAGGGTTTCTGCCAGTGAATTTGGCTGCCATCTATACTTTTGTAATTTTAGATGCATTTAATCTGAGAAGGATTTGGATTTGACAATTGTTTCAATATGCACAATTCTAATGATGTCCAAGAGTCTTTGTCCTGAAAGGTTTAGGGATGTGTGTGTTTAGGTAGTTTACATCTTTAAAAAACAAAAAAAGTATTAGAACCTTTGTAGAAATATCAATTTGATAGTAAAATGCTGCCTCCTTCTGGATAAATTGTATGAAGCAAGATACATTTGTACAACTGATGAAGAGGTATACCATCTTTTAAAAAATGTTTTAAAGAGTTTCAAGAAAATTCAAAGAATTTTAAATCAAAAATAGAATTATAGAGTTAGAGTAACCCTTGAAAGATTACCTAGATTCTATCTTTGAGATAGCAAAACACCTAAATTATTGATTCTATATAGATGATTTGATCGTTTGTCTTTTTTTTTTTTTTTTTTTTTTTTTGAGTTGGAGTCTCCCTGGCTGTTGCCCAGGCTGGAGTACAGTGGCACACTCACAGCCACTGCAGCTTCAACCTGCTGAGCTCAGGTGATCCTTCTGCCTCAGCCTTCCAAGTAGCTGGAACTACAGGCATGTACCACCACACCCGGCTAATTTTTTGATTTATTGTAGAGATGAGATCTCACCATGTGGCCTAGGCTGGTCTCGAACCCCTGGGCTCAGGCAATCCTCTCACCTCGGCCATCTAAAGTGCTGGTATTACAGGCTTAAGCACCACGCCTGGCCAACTGCTGCTATTATTATAATTACTGTGTCACTATTATTATAATCATACTAATGTGCTTGTCCATGGCATTCATTTATAGACAAATGATATGTCTCCCTCACAGCTCTTCAGTTTTCTGAGACTGAAAGTTGATCCTTTAAATCCTCTTGCCATCAATATTTAAAATTTTGTTCTTATACTAGTTACCTAACATTACATAAGCACTTTTTGGTTTTTTTTCTGTCGCCCAAGCTGGAATACGGTGGCATGATCACGGCTTACTACAGCCTCGACCTCCTGGGCTCAGGCCATTCTTCTGCTTCAACCTCCAGAGTAGCTGAAACTACAGGCATGTACCACTACACCTGGCTTTTTTTTTTTTTTTGTACAGACAGGTCTCGCTATGTTGCTCAAGCAATCCTCCCACCTCAGCCTCCCAAGTGCTGGGATTACAGGCGTGAGTCACCACACCTAGCCAACATTACATATATACTTTTTATTTTCCAATTTTCAAATAATAAATTATAACTACTAGTGCTATTTGATGACATATTAGTCAAATCAAACAACAACTCTTTGTTTTGCAGCCATATAAGCAGGTGACCCTGGACGAAAAGCTGAGACTTACGTATATTTGAAGCTCTCAACATTTTTTTAATCATGTTCCAATTCCATTTGATTCTAAGAGCAGAAGTAGCTATCATATCCTTGACTCAAAACTATTTGGGAAATCACATTAAGAAAAATACTGGAAAGCACCAAACTGCTTTGAATGGGGACTAACAATGACATTTGGTCACTGGATGGCATCTAAATTATGTAGCAGGTTTTAGTTCACACCTGATCTATTTAAAACGTTAATTGGCTTAAACTTGGGCATACATTTTCACATTGTAGGAATTCTCAGTAGTTGGCTGAATTGAAGTTTGGGAATCTCCATAGCAGGCTCTGTAGCTATGGACATAAAGTCCATTTGGGCTTATGAAAAGAGATTAGTAATTATAAATTTCTGCCTGAAATCTTCAATCAGTTTTTGTTTTGTATGTGTGTGCATGTGTGTGTGTTTAGCCAATTATTGACAGTAAGATTAAGAGACTATATAACTCACATCTTTCCAATCCACTTCAGTGTAAGATGAAGGCTTAATAACATAGAGCAGAATAATTCATGGGTAGCGAGTCTCAGTTGACCACGGGTTCCTCTCAGCCTCTACCTTCTTACCGGGTCCAGCAGCCTAGTCATATCTGCCACTTCCTTTTCAATTAATTCCTAGGAACGACCAGACGCAGACTAGTAAAACATCCCAGAGGAGAAAGGAATAGAACTGAATCCCCTTTACATAAAAAGACTGCTATAAAGAAAAGAGAACAGTCAGGTTAGATTTTTTTTTCATCTTCCACAAGGATATTAGGAAAAAAAACATTTTAAATTTCAACAGTAAGTCTTTAAGATAACCGCAAAGATGGAATGGATACTAAAATTTCAAAGTAAATGCATGCGTGTTTGTCATATAATAGAGGAGATACTCTTTTATTTGGAAAGATTTTGCACAGAGACATCAAGGATGGAGTAAGTGATGCCTTCTAGCTCTTATTGTAGGTTTCAATTGGGCTTACTGTTAAATCCAAAGCCTATACTGCTAAATTCAAGTTGTCCACTAGATGGCCCTAATACATGCCAAGTACCCTTAAACTGTGATATTTGCATGATAAAATAAAGTACACATATTTAATGATATGTGATTGAAGAAGTCCTCTTCTAAATGAAAGTCACAAAGTAATAATCTAAAAAGCTTAATAACAAACTACCTAATAAAGTGGAAAATTGATCAGAAGCTTTGATTTCCATTCCAACTCTCCCCCAAAAGACAGAAGGGGAAGTTATAAATCCACAGGGAAGTAAAGAATGGAAGAGATTAAAAAAAAAAAAAAAAAAAAAGCAGCAGATCAAATCATGATTGTATGAGGCTGGTAATTGATAGCTAAGTGTGACTGACCTAGGAAAAAACTGAAACCAACGCACCAACAGAGGGCAGACCACTGAGAAGCCAGCCTAACCCATTCCAGAACCCTGGGGTGTCAGAGATCAAAAGTGTCCCCCCCCCCGGGGGGGGGGCTAAAAAGGCAGGAGCCAGGGTGAACTGAAAAGATAGTAAAATGGAGGAAATCTGCATATTGATCTACTAGACTTTCACAGCCCCTTTCCCAGAAAGCTGCCAAATCAGGCCAATTTGTCCTCTCTAGATTGATGGATCCTACAGTAACCCCAACAACTGGCAAGTCCACCAGAAAATGGCTCATTCCTTGCTTGTTAGGCCTCCAGTGAAGGTTACCATTCATTAGGCTTCCCTCTTCCCAACACAATCAGTTTTCCATCCTCACTCACTCTTCGGTATAAACGATCACAAATCAACAGACATTTTGGGGAGGCCTCCAACGCAGAGAAACAGATCAAACCAAAGTGGGGGGAGGGGATAATCTTTTTTAAAAAAATAGACAAAAGAAGAAAATTTCAGGGATACTGTAATTAGTTTCCTCTGAAAAAGAAGAAAAGCTGTGACTCATACCTGTGATCCCAGCACTTTGGGAATTTTGGGAGGCTGAGGCAGGAGAATCACTTGAACCCAGGAGTTCAAGATCAGCCTGGGCAACATAGCAAGACTTTGTCTCTAGAAAAAATTTTTTTAAATAGCCAGGTGTGGTGGTACATGCCTGTAGTTCCAGCTACTCAGGAGGCTGAGGTGAAAGGATTGCTAAGCCCAGGGGGGTCGAGGCTGCAGCAAGCCATGATCATGCCACTGCACTCCAGCCTGGGTGGCAGAGTGAGATAAGGAAGGAAAGAAGGGAGGGAGGGAGGAAGGGGAAATAGAGAAAGAGAGAGAGGGAGGGAGGGAGGGAAGGAAGGAAGGAAGGAAGGAAGGAAGGAAGGAAGGAAGGAAGGAAGGAAGGAAAGGAAGGAAGGAAGGAAGGAAGGAAAAAGAAAAAGGGAAAGGAAAAGAAAAGAAATAGCAGGACACAGTGGCTTACGTCTGTAATCACAGCACTTTGGGAGGCGGAGGCAACAGGACTGCCTGAGCCCAGGGGCTTGAGACCAGCCTGGGCAGCTTGGCAAGACCTCATCTTTACAATAAATCAAAAAATTAGCCAGGCATGGTGGAGCATGCCTGTAGTTCCAGCTACTTGGAATGCAAGCCACTGCATTCCAGTCTGCAACAGAGCAAGACTGCAACTCAAAAAAAAAAGAAGAGATAAAAGGGCTTTCAAGAGGAAATGATTACAAGTTCTCCCTCATTGCAGAAATACAGCCTATCTCTCAGAAGGGACACACAGAAACTGGTAAATCTTGTTTAAAAACAGCAGCAGCAGTTTGTTAATTCCATCTGCTTTCCCTGAGAAAGAACAATCATTCCATGGCAGTTTCATTGGCCTTAGCCCCCATGTGAGGAATTTTATGGGTATGGTGTATTCACTTTGAGAAAATATCTAAAGGAAAATGCTTTAGAATATGAGTATAAAAGGTTTAAATATAGAGTAAGCAGCAGTTTTCAAACATGACCCTAAGGTTTTTAGACATTCCTCATGGAGAGATGGGGTGGCCTACGACCATACTTCTTAAACATGGACAAGCTTGTGACTGCTGCCATCAACAGAATACTGTGGACGTGGCACTGAGGCTGGGTAACCGGGCAATGCAGCATCTGCCTCATGCACTAGAACACTCACGTTTGGAACCCTGAGATTCTTTATTACATGACTGGCTCCCCTGTGAGCTCTAGCTGTAAGGAAACCTAGTCAGGTGAGGCAGCCTGGTGTGGGTGCCCCTGTCCAGTCTAGTCTTAGAGCCAACCCAGTGTAAGGAATGAGACCTGAGGCCTCAAGGAGAGATCAAGTGTCCTTATCACGTGTAGTCTGAATTTCTGACCCACAAAATTCATAAACAGAATAAAATGGTTGTTTCAAGATGTTAAATGTGGGCCAATTCGCCATGCAGCAATAGTAACTGCTACAGAGTATGAGAGTCAAAGACATTTAAACCAATTTGAGTGAGTAGATCAATATCCAAAACTATTTCAATCATCTGCTGAATGGAAGTTCACAATGCTTCAGAATAAAATTTCCCAATAATATGAAGTAATCTTGGCACATACATATTGTCTCACGTGATGTTTTCTACTAAAGCTTCAGAGCAGTATAAAGCCTAATCCCTTGCTAATACATCCTGTTCAAATTGCTGGTTAATTGTGAGTTTCTGCCTTATTTCTAAGACAGAATAAGGTTAATAAACCTTGTCCTTTGAGCTCTAGTTTCAAATTTCATCCCATGAGTTCAGATCTCAATAAAATAAATGTATTCTCAAGCTTCTCAATAATAGAATTGATTGAGACTTTTCTGGTGAGAATATTGTTATCTATATGTTTTAAAGTTCTAGCAGTAAAAAAAAATGTCACCACTGCCAGATGCAGTGGCTCATGCCTGTAATTCCAGCACTTTGGGAGGTCAAGACAGGAGGATTGCTTGAGCTCAGGAGTTTGAGACTAGCCTAGGCCACGTAGCAAGACTTTGTCTCTACAAAAAATAAAAAAAAATTAGCCAGGCATGGTGGCACGTGCCTGTAGTGCCAGTCACTCGGGAGGTTGAGGAGGGAGGATCACATGAGCCTAAGGAGATCAAGACTGTGGTGAGCCAGGATTGTGCCACTGTACTCCAGCCTGGGAGCAGAGTGAGATCCTGTCTCAAAGAAAAAAAAAAAAAAATGAAACCAGATCCTTCTGTAGTTCATTAAACGGGATGACTGGGTATTCATGCACACATGTGAGATGTACCACTCTCAAGCCTTGTTACGACATCAGCATATTACCTGACAATGAAGGGGAAAATAAATAAAATAAAAATGTCAACATTGGCTGGGTATAGTGGTTCATAAGCCCCTAATCCTAGCATTTTGGGAGGCTGAGGCAGGAGACTCGCTTGAAGCCAGAAGTTTAAGATCAGCCTGGGCAACACTGGCCCTGTCTCTACAAAAACGTGAAAAAATGAGCTAGGTGTGGTGGCATGTACTTGTAGTCCCAGCTACTCAGAAGGCTGAGACAGGAGAATTGCTTGAGCCCAGTGAGCCATGATCATGCCACCACTCTCCAGCCTGGGCAACAGAGAAAGACTCTGTCTTGGGAAGGGGGGGAAAAAGTAAAAATAAATAAATAAATAAAAGAAAGTCAACACTATTGCTTACATTTTAAAGACTAATACAATCTTACTTATGTTAGCATTTTAGAGTCACAAAATGAAATTAACCCCCAATAATGCTCCTGCTCTCTCCTCTTAAAACACTAGATACAATAAGGGTAATAATAATAAATTTCTACTGTCCTGGGACCCAGGTTCCCAACTTTATAGTTCACTCATAAAGTTAAAGAACTACCACCCTAGAAGACAGAATTTTTTGAAAAAGAGAACAACACAGAATAACATTGCTCTTGTAATTTGTAGACTTCAGGGTAGATATACAGCATTACACAAATATGGGAATAATTTGTCCTAACATAAATGTTTGGATTTAAGATCATAGAATGTAACATGTTTGCTGTTTTCACTATCCAGCTATCAAATTTCATTGAAAGGAACAATTATTTTTAAATTCTGGAATATACATTTTCTTTCAATCAGACAACCGAAACATAAACCAAACTTCAGGTACAAGTTTCTGATCAATTTTTGCAAGGTGCCGTTGACCAAGCAGAATTACAAATGCTGAAGAGATAAACTGGTGACAAGATAGCACACTTCAGTCAGTTGGTATTTGTGTATGTGTGTGTTTTGAGTTGGGTCTCACTGTCACCCAGGCTGGAGTGCAGTGGCACAATCACAGCTCACCCCAGCCTTAACTTCCTGGGCTCAGGAGATCCTTCTGCCTTAGCCTACTGAGTAGCTGGGACTACAGACATGTGTCATCATACCCAGTTAATTATTATTTTTATTTTTTGCAGAAACAAAGTCTCACTATGTCACTCAGGCTGATCTCAAACTCCTGGGCTCAAGTGATCCTCCCGCCTCAGTCTCCCAAAGTGCTGAGACTTCAAGAGTGAGTAGCTACACCCTGCCTGGAATTAGTATATTTTAAAAATTCTATTATTCATTTTAAATTAGTTTATTTAGGCCAGATGTGGTGGTTCACGCCTATAATCCTAGCACTTTGGGAGGCCGATGTGAGAAGACCGCCTGAGTCCACGGGTTTGAGATCAGCCTGGGCAACTTGGTGAAACCTCATCTCTACAATAAATCAAAAATTAGCCGGGTATGGTGGCGTGTGCCTGTAGTTCCAGCTACTTGGAAGGCTGAGGCGAAAGGATCGTCTGAGCCCGGCAGGTCGAGGCTGCGGTGGCCAGGAGCGTGTCACTGCCCTCCAGGCTGGGTGACAGAGTGAGACTCCTACTCAAAAAAATTAAAGTTAAAATTAAAAATAAATTAACTAGTATACATGTTCACTTAGTGACTAGAAGACTGGAAATAGCCGCAGTTCTTCCTTCTTAGAGGTGTATGATCTTAGGCAAATGACTTTCTGTACCTTAGGTTCCCCAAGTGTAGACCAAGCTCACCAGCACCCACTGGCAGAACTGGGAACAGGTACCACCACACCGAGAAGACTACAGGGCAGACATGTGGTCTGAAAACATGCATATATTATTTCACAGAATAGTTCACAGTACTTTGTAATTGAATAGACAACGGGCATCTGTAGTTAATTCTTCTCAGGCAGCTAAAGCTACAGTTTTATTCCTAAAAGAGACACAAATCATCTGAAGAAATGCGCCATGGATGTATGTGCAGGAATTGGAAATGTGTGCTTCTTAAATTTTGTGAATCCACAGCTATGTTATTTTGAATTGAGTCTTGCAACATTTCAGGTAGCTCTATGTCTTTCTACTGTTTCGACTCTAAAGAGGTCACTACACCTTCCTCTTCCTCTTTTTTCACCATTCACACGCTCCTACTTTCACTGAACAGCTATGGGAGAAAGTAGAGGGCAGCTTTTACCACGGGAAATTTTATACATCTACCTGCACGTAAACTTTTTCCCCTAAAGAACCTTAAGAAAACAAGCCTTATACAAATAAACTTTCAAAATCTTTCTATTTCCTTTTATGGTGTTTTAAGGGGGAAAAAGATTGGCTTAAACATCAAGCAGACAAAAGTTAAAGAAACAGTGGAACTAAAGGGAGTTGGGGACAGAGAAAAGAGGAAAACTCAGGAAGGGAAACAAAAACACGAAAGAAAAAAAAAAAAAGACAAGTGAGAGGGAAGCCAGAGAGGTAAGGTGGGGTGCAATGGCTCACACATGTAATTCCAGCACTTTGAGAGACTGAGATCAGAGGACTGCTTGAGTCTAGGTACAAGACCAGCCTGGGCAACACAGTAAGACCCCATCTCTAAAAAAAAATTTTTTAAGTAGTCAGGTATAGTGGCACACACCTGTAGTCCCAGCTCCTCAGAGGCTGAGGAGGATTGCCTAAGGCCAGGAGTTTGAGGCCGCAGTGAGTTGTGATCAGGCACTGCACTCCAGCCTGGATGACAGAGACCCCAACTCAAAAAAAAAAGACAGCCTTATGCAAGCTGCCCACAGCATTGCACAGGAAAAGCAGTGGTCTGAGTTCCACCTCCCTTGGGCAAGTAACAGTAATCTTTGGGCCTATTTCATTGCCTGTAAACTGTAGACAAAAACCTTCAGTCCTTATAAGTTTAAATTCCTATTTCATTTCTAATACATCTTTTCATTTGGGCTTTAAATAGATGACAAAGTGGTTAACCATTTCTTGGAGCTTTTTTTTTTATTTATTTAACTTTATTTTTTGAGTAGGAGTCTCACTCTGTCGCCCAGGCTGGAGTGTAGTGGCACGCTGCTCACGGTCACTGCGGCCTTGACCTGCTGGGCTCTGGCGATCATTTCACTTCAGTTTTCCAAGTAGCTGGACTCTCAGGAAAGTGCCACCACGTCCGGCTGGCTGATTGGCTGATTGTAAAGACAAGGTCTCGCCATGTTGCTCAGGCTGGTCTCGAACTCCTGCGCTGGGGCAATCCTCTCGCCTCCACCTCCCAAAGTGCTAGGATTACAGGTATGAGCTACTGTCCTGGCTCTCAGAGTTTTTAAACTGCCCTTTATGCCCAGCCTTTCCAGATGCCACTCCTGGGTAATCCAAATGACAGCTAAATTTAAACCAAATTAAAATTACATTAATCTCATCGAGCCAGACCGAGTGCCGTTCATCCCGGCCTCCACACACAGGCTGTCGTCTCCCACAGGGCTCTCAGCTTCCCTCCAGCTCCCACGCCAAGGGAACGCATGAGCTCGACCCACTGATCCCAAATACACTGAAAACGGCCGGCACAGCGGCTCACAGCCGCAAGCCCAGCACTTAGGGAGGCTGAGGTGAGAGGATTGCTTGAGCCCAGGAGTTCGACAGTTCGAGCGCAGCCTGGGGAATACAGCAAGGTCTCTACAGAAAAAACAATCAAAAATTTGCAAACGCCACACTTGGCAGTTACTTCCTTTTAACTGAACTCTCGGTTGGAAAGGTGACGAACTAGGTTGAGGGGTGCCCGCGCTTTCACCCTTATTAGGAAATCGGCACAGCTTAACGCTCTCATTTGAAGTTCCAGGAAATTACGAAAGAGGTTACGTTTCCCTGGGCTTAGACTAAGGCGGGTCAGGCGACCCCACCCGCCCCGCCTGGCCAACCGATCTGGTCTAACCCGGAGGAGTCTGCCGCTGACATCACAAGAGGCCAGCGCCGCAGGTGGCGACGGGAAGAGAACGGCCCGTCACGGCCGCGCATGGACAGAAGGCTGGCGGACGGGGAAGGCGAACAATTTAGATCCGGCTACGGGGTGGACCGACTGGCGGAGGGATCCCCTCGACCGCATACACGCGCAGTGGAGGGCACCGCGCATGCGCGGGAGGGCCGGGACCTGCGCTTTTTCCGGCTCGTGAGCGGCTCTTCCGGCTAATCCGCGCGGCCAGACAGGGTCGGGGCTTCCTGGAAATGACGACGTGGGCGCGCTCCTCCTTCTCGCCCTTTGTGAAGTCATCTCCCCGCCCCCCACCCCCCACTCGCACTCGGAACCTACCGCCAGGCCTTGCGCGTGTCCGCTGGCAGTGCTGACCGCGGTGGTTCCCGACCGGCGCCCTGAAGCTCGAGGGGCTGGGCCTGCGGGGATGGGCGGGGGAACGCTTAAGTCATTTGTCGGATGGGCTGCGCGTGAGCGGGTTGTGGGCGCCAGGCTGTTCCCGAGTTCCGGGAAAAGGGGAAACGGGCCAGCCCCTCCCTCAATTTCCCACAGAGAAGCCCTCCCGGAACCCGCCTGCCCTCTGGTCTTTGAGGGTCTTATCGGGGCAGTATCGCCAGAGACCCGTGAAAACTGAAAATGCAGTGGTACTACTTAGTTAAATTCACTTTCCCCGAAGCATGCAGAATGTTCACGGGGTTTCTTATTGAGAAGGTGAAGGGCAGAGCAAAAAGTAAATGATAATCGTGGATTTCACGAACAACTCTTACCTCAACTATTCCCAGCTACTCAGGAGGCCACGGCAGGAGGAACGCTGTGCCCAGGAGTTCGAGGCCAGCCTTAGGCAAGCCAAGTGAGACCCTGTTTCTACGAAATGAAACATTCCTGAAAGTCTAGATGAGGAGGTAGAGTGGAAGCGTTTCCAGCGTGTCTTTGCTGCCACATTCCTCCCTGAACTCCCTCAGCCCAGGGAAGAGTCCAAGTTGGGGTTTCAGGGCCTACAGACCCAAAACTCAGCACAAAAGATCCCCAAAACGTCCTAAAAGAGCTGCCCACCAAATCCAGCTTTTGAGTTTGGAGCGGCGATAGTCCTGCTACTGACTGACTGAACTTAAGTGAATTATATGTACAAGGATATATGACTAGTGCCAACCACCCTGAACCCGCCCGTCTCCTCTGATCTTGGAAGCTAAGCAGGGTCGGACCTGGTTAGTATATACTTGGATAGAGACTTCCTGAGGACACCAGGCGCTCTAGGCTTTTGACAAGAGGGGGGGGAGGGGGGAGTGTCAGAAAAACACATTTTAAGTATGACATTTGCTCAATTAATACTCATTTTAAGTATGACATTTGCTCAAAAGATGGCGTCAATCAAATGAATGGTGGAGCCACCATGCCACAGGCAGCACAAAGAAAATGGCAGAAGCACGGTTGAGCGAAAGTCATACTACACATTGCCATGGTAATAAAATTCAACTTCGAAAAGAAATATATAGATGACATCTCTTAAAATGTGTAAACTTTTTGGCATCCTCTGTATATGTGTATATGTAAATACGTATACAGGGTGCAAAAAATGCATACACATTTTAAGAAAGGAAAAAAAAACTAATACTCAATAAGATGAATATAAGTCACGTTTGACTTCTTGAAATTATAAGAGGGGCTCAAAATGATTACCGACAGCATTTAGACACTTCTGATTATAACAATCATCTCAAGCCTGTAATCCCAGCACTTTGGGAGGCCAAGGTGAGAGGATTGCCTGAGCTCAGGGGTTCAAGACCAGCTTGAGCAACTTGGTGAGACCTCGTCTCTACAATAAATCAAATAATAATAATAATAATAAGCCGGGAGTTGTAGCGCACACCTGTAGTTCCAGCTGCTTGGAAGACTGAGTTGGAAGGATCAACTGAGCCCGGCAGGTTGAGGCTGCTGTGGCGGTGAGTGTGCACTCCAGCCTAGGCCATGGAGTGAGACTCCAACTCAAAAAAAGAAAAAAGGTGTATACATGTTTTAGTACCCCTGGCGTGTGTGTGTGTGTGTGTGTGTGTGTGTGTGTGTGTGTGTGTGTGTGTGTGTAAGAGAGGGGAGGAGAGGGAGAGGGAGAAAGGAAAGGGGAGAGGAGGGAAAGGGAGGAAAGAGGGGGGAGGGAATGGGACAGGCAGACCCTATAGAGAAACAGTTCCCTGAGGCAAAACTAAACTTAGGTCTCCAGTGAGTTTAATGTTATAATGTACATAATTGAAGTCAGATAAAATTTCCTCTAAAGCACCTTATGGAGGGTTTGGAGAAAGCTTGTTTTTCTAGTTACATAGTAAGGCATCATTGTTTTCACTGTAATTGCAAATGTTTACACCTGTCCTGAAGATCCAGCGTTGCAATAGAGCTTTTGGATGCTGTCATGGAAAGAACACAGTACTGGGCCTCAGAAAAACCAAAGTGCCAATCTCACTTTTGCCACTAGATCTAAAATCTTGGTCAAGTCATTTCATATATCTGAACTTCTGTTTCTTCACATTTAATGTTCCTTGTTACTCTCCTGCATTTTGCCCTTTCATATGGCATTTGATGCACTCTGCTAGTCAGTCTTGCCAATTTAGTCTTAGCGCTTAGTATAACATAGTTGAGTGGATAATCACTATAAGTTTTTTAAATTAGTTCTAACTGCACAAAATTTCATTATGAGCCATTTTTCTTCTTTGAAACAATGTATATAATACTTGTTATTCAGAATGCTGCTTATTGTAATCTATCAGACACAAAGAACCAAATACCACGTGATCAGTCATAAGTGGAATCTTAACATTATTCGCAGGCCAGGCACGGTGGCTCCAGACTGTAATACCAGCACTTTGGGAAGCCAAGACGAGAAGGTTGTCTGAGTCCAGGGGTTCAAGACCAGCCTGGGCAATTGATGAGATAATAACTACTAATATACATTCAGGTCAGTGTTAACAGATTTGGAACAAAGAGCTACAAGTTATAAATAAGATTATAATCTGCCTAGATCTATAGAGTAAATTTTAAAGTATTTTTGCTAGTTTAAGTGACTCAAGTCAATTCTCAATAGAAATATTTCTATATTTTATATATATTCTCTTGAGTCAGGGTCTCACTGTCACCCCAGCTGGACTATGCTGGCACAATCACCATTCATCATAATCTCGAACTCCTGGGATCCTGTAGAGACAAGGTCTATGTTGCCTAAATTGGTTGCCTGGGCTCGAGGTTTCTTCCCACCTTGACCTACCAGAGAATGGGATTACAGAGTGAGCCACTATGACAGTATTCATATTTAATATTCTAAATTCATTTAATTCTGTTTCTTTCTTTCATTAATGGTTGATGATTTTTAAAGGATGATTACTGCATATTACAACGAAATATTTTTTCACTGTTAGAAGTTAAAATTTATCTTTTCTTTAAAAAATCAAAGCTTCTGATTTGTAGCTCTCAACTTTCTTTTTGAGGTAATCATTCTTTAAGCCCTCCAGAGCTCCTGGGAGTCTCCTGAAAGGAGAGTTTGTTCTCAGCCCTTCACATGCCAACCCCATCCCCCACTTCTACAGCCACTGGAGTCCATGGTACACACGTGTCTCTCTCATACACACACACACACACACACACACACACACACACACACACACACACACACACGCACACACACAATATTCCTTGTATCAATCTTTCAGTTAAAACAGGGTTGGGATTAAATGAGTGAGAAGAAATTATGAGTTCATGTAACTGAAAATCCCAGGGGCAAGAATACAGGGCTTGGGTGTAGGGGCATCAACTAAGTCACTGGATTTTGCTTCTATCTCTAGGCTCTGCTGGCTCCATTCTTAAGCTGGTTCTCTTCTGTACTGATACAGCAGTCAGTGATTCCGTGCTTAAACCTTCCCCTCAGCAAGCCCAACAGGAAGTACTTTCCTCCCGCCTGCCAAAGGCCAAAGTTCCCCTAAAAGTCTGAACCTGACGCTTCCTGAACCAATCACTTGAGGGAGGGAAGGGGGATGGGACATTTGGATTAGCTCAAACTGGGGAAGATGTCAGCCCCACCCAAACCACATTGGCTGAGAATAAAGTTGTGAGTTCCCCAGAGAACACTGAAGAAGGGAGCCTGGAGATTGGTCAGGCTAAAACAACAGATGTCCCGTGTATTTCTCCACACACCCAGCATTCTCATACCTCCCCGTCTTGGCTCTTTTCCCTCTAAGATGCTCTTCCAAATTTACCCTTCTGACCAGTGCCTCAGTATATAGTCTTTGAAACCTAGACCCCATATTATCTCCTTTTTGCCACCTTCTGTGCTTGTCCATAAAATCCCTCCATCCTCTGAACCATTTCTTTGAGTTGTATCTATTTGTTATTATCACATTGAACTGATTTTTTTCCAAAACAATTAATTGCAATTCAATAAGTCATATATGCTCACTGAAAAAAAATTGGAATAATATGGCCATTGAAGAAGTAGCATGTGGCCCATGGACTGGCACCTAACTCTGAACTTTTTGTTACCAGTCTTCAATGAGATAAGTACAGAAGTCAAGAGTGAGTGTTTCGGTTGGGTGCGGTGGCGCAGCCTATAATCCCAGTACTTTTAGAGGCCACGGCAAGAGGATTGCCTGAGCCCAGGGATTCGAGACCAACCTGGACAATTTGGTGAGACCTTGTCTCTACAATAAATTTTACACACACAAAAAAAAACTAGCCGGGCGTGGTGGCTTGCATCTGTAGTTACAGCTACTTGGAAGGCTGAAGTGGAAGAATCGTCTAAGCCCAGCAGGTCGAGGCTGCAGTGGTCGTGAGCATGCCACTGCACTCCAGCCTGGGCAACAAGAGTGAGATTCCAAATAAAAAAAAAAAAGAGAGAATGTTTGGACACTTTTATGATAAGTTAACAGAGTAACTTGATGTCTGTTGAACCCACTGGTAATACATGCTTTCATTTAAAATATTTTAAATTTTCATTTTACTTATAATTCATCTTTATTGAATTTTTACTTTTGTACTATTTTTACTTTTACTTACAAAAGTAAAAAAATCCAGACTAAGTTGCAAGAATCGTTCCTACACTATAAAGAAGCACTGCAGTAGAAAACTATAGAAAGCAAAATGCGAAAGCCTCTTTCCTATCTACCTGTACTCCCCAATCTTTTACCAAAACAATCTCCTTACCTTCCCCAAAGGTAGTAGAATGATATCCAGTCTTCCAGCTACATGGGGGGGGGGGGTCCAAACACAACTGGAATTTACTTATTCTTAAAATGTGTATTTATTCTTACATGTTTAAACTTCAGTCACCTTAAAAGTACTCTCCGTTTGATGCAATACACCTATCGAAATGCTTTATTCACTGTTGAGAACAGTTTTTTATCATCAATTTTGATGCCTTTTAGCACTTGTGAGTTTTTTATTTCACCTCTTCCACATGGGCAAAGCATTTCCCTTTGAGGACTTGCTTCATCCAGGGAAAACAAAAAGAAAGTCGCTCAGGGTGAGCTCGGTTGAATAGAGAGGGTGGGGCATAAGGGTATGCTGTTTTGGGTCAAAAACTGCTGAACACTCAGCACTGTGTGGGCAATGGCACTTGTAAATCATCCATATGAAACGGGCAAAGACGCTGAAAGAATTTCCAAAATTTTCACTAAAGCTGAATGCAGTCTCTCACAACAATGCTAGCTGGTACACTGATACCAATGGGTTCCTGGAACACTTTTAGGTAGTAGGGAGATACCTAGCAGAGGAAGCCTGCACTATGAGAAGCCTGCCCTCCAAAAGATAATTCCATTTTAGAAAGGGACTCCCTCCCCCCGGTACATATCTCTTTTTTGGAATTAAAATATATTTAATTTTGTTTTTGTTTTTGTATTTTTGAATCAAGAGCCTTTCTCGCCTAGACTGGAGTGCAGTGGCACACTCACTGCTCATGGCCACCACAGCCTCGACCTGCAGGGGTCTGGCGATCCTTTCACTTCAGCTTTCCAAGTAGCTGGAACTACAGGTATGCGCCACTATGCCTGCTAATTTTTTGATTTGTTGTAGAGATGAAGTCTCACCATGTTGCCTAGGCTGGTCTCAAAACCATGGGCTCACGCAATCCTCTCGTCTCAGACTCCCAAAGTGCTGGAATTATAGGCGTGAGCCACTGTACCCAGCTGAAAAATTATTTTAGACAGAGTCTCACTATGTTATGCTATGTTGAACTCCTGAGCTCAAATGATTCTCTCACCTCAGCCTCCTGAGTAGTTGAGGTTACTGAGTTTAAGTAATTGCCTAAATAAGAAAATTAAATAATTTGGCTATTAAATGTCAAGATTCTTTTCCCAGTGGAAGTATACATTTCCTATGTATTTCCTCTCTTCACATACGATTTTCACTGGTTGTCCCACTCAGAATCAGGGCAGAAAACCTGTAAGGTAGGGAAGCATTTTTCTATTTTTTATTTTATTTTTTGAGACAGGGTTTTTGCTCTGTCATTCAGGCTGAAGTACAGTGGTGTGATCATAGCTCACTGCAGCCTCAACCTCCTGGGCTCAGGCAGATGCCTCTGCCTCAGCTTCTTGAGTAGTTGGGACTACAGGCATGCACCACCACACCCAGCTAATTTTTTGATTTCGTTTGTGGAGATGCAGTCTCGCTGTTACCTAGGCAGGTCTTGAACTCCTGAGCTCAAGCAATCCTCCCTCCTCAGCTTCCCAATGTGCTGGGATTACAGGTATGAGACACCATGCCCAACCTAATCTATTTTTACAAATCCTCCCCCTTGCTTAGGGCTGATGACCCACATCTGATAACATAAAAAAACATAATTAATATGGCTTATCTGATTTGACAGTGCTGTTGAGATAAAGATACTCCTGATGTTTGCCTTTATTGCAGAATCCCTGTATGTTTTCTAGGACTGGTAACAAATTACAACACACGTTATGGCTTTTTAAAACAACACATGTTTATTCTCTTATGGTTCTGAAGATCAGAACCTAAGTCAGGATCACTGGGCTGAAATCAAGGTGTTAACAAGATGAGACTTTCTTGATGTGATCTGATTAGTGGCCATGTCAACAAGCATGACTTACTCTTGAATTGCTGACTAAAACCAAGACTAGTTGATTCTGACATTAAACACCATGAAGAATGAGTCTAGGTTGGGAGCAGTGGCTCACATCAAATAATCCCAGTACTTTGGGAGGCTGAGGCAGGAGGATTGCCTGAGCCCAGAAGGTCAGGGCTGTGGTGAGCTATGATTGGGCCATGACCCTCCAGCCTGGATGACAGAGACCCCAACTCAAAAAGCAAAACAAAATGAATCTATTATCTATCTAAAAACTGACTTGATCGGATTATTTGCAACCAGTCAATATTTATTATTTACTGTTTGCAATTGCCTCTTAGGATCTTAGTTTCCTTGCGTGTAAAAACAAGAGATTGCACTAAATATTAACTTCAATCTAGCTCTAAAGGCAAACCTGTGGGTTGTTGACTACCAGTTCAGTTTATAATATGTGAAAATCACAGAATATGTGAAATTCACATATTCACATGTTTTCACATGTCTCAGTCACATATGCCCAATTTCTGTACAAACGTTCAAAACTGTCCCAGAGCCTGCATGTGTACCAGACACCAAACACTTCGCTGTACTGCTTTCTGTTAATGCTGACCACCTCCCCGCCTTCCCCCGCCTACCCACCCACACAGCTCTCAGGTTATAGCAATTCCAACACACCCGGACAATCAATGTGGGATTTAAAAGATGGTCAGAGTTGTAAGGACCTGGGGAAAACTTCATCCTCTGAAGGTTCACTGAAAAATCAACTGACAAAAGGCAGATACCAATTTTTTTTTTTTTTTTGAGTTGGAGTCTTACTCTGTCACCCAGGCTGGAGTGCCAATGGCATGCTCACGGCCACTGCAGCCTCTACGTGCTGTGTTCAGGCGATCCTTCCACCTCAGTCTTCCAAGTACCTGCACACCACCACACCTGGCTAATTTTTGTGATGTATTGTAGAGACGAAGTCTTACCAAGTTGTCCAGGCTGGTCTCGAACCCCTGGACCCAGGCACAAAGTGCTTGTATTACAGGTGTGAGCCACTGCGCCCAGTCCCAATTTTTTTTTTTTTTTTTTTTTGAGTCAGAGTCTCAACGATGTCGCCCAGGCTGGAGTGCAGTGGCACGCTCACAGTCACCGCAGCCTCTCGACCTACTGGGTTCAGGTGATCCTTCTGCCTCAGCCTTCCAAGTAACTGGAACCACAGGCATGTGCCACTGCACCAGCTAGTCTTTTTTTTTTTTAATTGCAAAGACGAGGTCTCGCCCATGTTGCTGAGGCTGGTCTCGAACCCTTGAGCTCAGGCAATCTCGCCTCCGCCTCCCAAAGTGCTGGGATTACGGGCTTGAGCCAACGCGCACGGCTCCCAATTTTATTTTAAAGTGCATAACATGAGAGAATCCAGGAAAATGATGGCCCAATAACAGCGAAAATGGCAAATGCAGACACTTATGTTGAGGGGCAGCAAATGATTATTAGGCAGAACGAATGGACAGAAATTAACCAATAAATAAATGATTCTCTTCAGAATTATCTTGTGAAAATGTCCCTCCAGGTGTGGTTACATCCTGTCTTCTTTTCTGAGACAGATAACGAGATTTCACGAGGGGAGGAAGGCAGTAATGTTTCTTTTGGGAAGGACCTTCCTTGGTTGGAGGAGGAAATTTCAGAGGACCCCCTTGCGCTCGGGAACGAGGGGGCAAGACGAGGTCAGAGTCCGGACTACCAGGCGGCTCCTGAAGCCTCAGACGTCACCGCGCCGGTTGTTCTGTGGTCGCTGAGCCCCTCACGAGTAAACCGTCATATACTTCTTTCAACTCCTGTCTCAATCAGTATCTTTTAAGAAAACTTTAGGAATTCCTAGCTAGTATCACAGAGGAAAAGACCCACGAGACTTATTTCTCCCACCCCGCCTTCCTTCAGCAACCACGTGTGGACAGACTCCAGGCATGACCAGATCACAGAGGTTAGAGTCCTCCCCCTAAACCTGTTTTTGTAAACCAGGGATTTCCCAGATTACCGCCCGTCCCCTCCCGGGGGGAGCGCTCGCGACTCGAGAGCTTCCTTTGGGCACCGATGCGGTTCGATCCTGTTTTGTAAAAATGCCGTCAAGCAGCCCTCCCCAGACTCTGAGGAACACTAAGTTACAGACTGGTCCACACGCGACACCAGTTGCCATTTCCATCCGCCAGAGCGGCGACAGTCCGCCCAACGCTCGCACCCCCTCCCCCGGCCACGCGCTGAGCACGAGTCGCGCAGGTGCAAAGGGTGAGCGGCGGCGAGACGGCACGACGGGGCGGTAACGAATACGGCCAACTCAGTTTAGGGAATGATGTATCTTGCAAAGATCCTTTATTAGCCTCGTGTCTGGATGTATTACAAACGGGTTGGGCCGGACGTCCTTTAGCTAGGGACGGTCTCCTTGCCCCCTGAAGACGCCGAGCACAGCCCGTGCTGACCTTTCAGCAGGACCCGGCGATCCCAGCGCGAGAGGAACAGCCGAGGGCGGGCGCGGCCTGGAGGGACTAGTTGGCGCGCGCAGGCCGGCGTGGTGACGTCAGGGCGGAAGCGCACGCGGCGTGAAGCGGCCCCGTCCCGGCGGTCACGGGAATATCCGTCGCGCCGAGAACGCTGGTTAGTCTCGCTGGGGTTCCGGCTGCGTCGGGCTTGCGTGCAGCTCCAGAGACTATGGCGTCCGGGCCTCACCCGACAGCGACCGCCGCTGCCGCCTCGTCGGCCGCCCCTAGCGCGGGCGGCTCTAGTTCCGGAACGACCACCACGACGACCACGACGGGAGGGATCCTGATCGGCGACCGCCTGTATTCAGAAGTCTCGCTCACCATCGACCACTCATTGATTCCGGAGGAGAGGCTCTCGCCCACCCCGTCCATGCAGGACGGGCTCGACCTGCCCAGCGAGACGGACTTGCGCATCCTGGGCTGCGAGCTCATCCAGGCCGCCGGCATCCTCCTCCGGTTGCCGCAGGTCAGTGCTCCGGCCCAGGCCGGCGGGGCGCGACCCCCTTCTCGCCGTCCCGTGCCCCGATGCCACCGGCCCCGCAGGGTGGCGATAGCTCCCTCGGGCTCTCCTGCTCGGGCTCCAGAGGTGGCCGGGGCGGGACGGAGGGAAGACGGGCAGCCGGCGGGCTGTTCGGGTTGCGAGGGGGAAGGGGAGCGAGCGGCGGCACAAAATGGCGGCGGCGCCTGGTGCGGGCCCGTCTGACCCCTGCGCTTCTGTTCTTCTCTCTTGTCTGCAGGTGGCGATGGCAACGGGGCAGGTGTTGTTTCACCGTTTTTTCTACTCCAAGTCTTTCGTCAAACACAGTTTCGAGGTAAGCACAGCGGAGGCGGCTAAAAGGGATTTCTTCATCCGGAAATGGGAAGGAGTAGGGGTAGTGTCAGCAGCCAGCTTTTCCAGAAAGGGAGGGGTTTGGGCCTTTGTACCTAGTTCTCACTCTCCGGGAAGTGGAAGCCTTTAGATGTTTCAGAAACTGGAAAATGGATTCCGAGCCCAGGCGCTCTCTTATCCAGAGTTAGTTACAATTTGCAACTAAATGTAAAACTCCTGTGACATTGAGCTTGACACTGTATCCAAGATTAAAACAAGTTGAGCAATAAAAAATACAGCACTGGAGATGGGGAAACACCTCTTATCAACAGGGTGCCTGAATGAAACGTAATTGTACACCTAACCCTTAACTGTACCCCACAAAACCATAATAAAAGATATTGATTAATAAAAACAAAAAAATACAGCACTAGCAAAAGCTGGTAAGCTTATGGCCTAGAGTTATTCGTTATAATTTTATTTTGCCATAGGTTGTCCCTCTTATGTTCTAAAGTTTACTCATCAAAAAATAAGTTTAACCTGACAATGGTTCTTGTCGCCTTGTGTGTTATTTCAGATTGTTGCCATGGCTTGTATTAATCTTGCATCAAAAATCGAAGAAGCACCTAGAAGAATAAGAGATGTGATTAATGTGTTCCACCATCTACGGCAGTTAAGAGGAAAAAGGTAAGATTGGCATTATTGAACATAGCATCTCTTGCTACTGCTGTGCTGTGCACCAATCATCAAGTCAAAACATTTTTCCTTTCAAGTCAATACGGATGCAACAGAAAACCAAGTAATTTAGGTGTTAAAGTTCACATAGGAAAACACTGATTTAAATTAATTTGGAAAAAATAATTAACCAGTTATCTAAAGTTTGTAGAGGCAGTTGCATTTATGGACAATCCTAACAGTGCTGTGAAGCCAGTCCTGTGGCTTAAGATAAGACAAGAAAGGGAATACGTTTGGCTCAAGTGTGAGTGTATTCTGTAAGTTATTTTTCCTCCCCCCTTTCTGAAAGACTGAAGGCTGTTAGTTTTAACACTGTAGTTCAAGCTAATACTGTGGCAAAGCTCTGTGTAGATTGTTTTTTCTACTCGAAGTCCCAGTTAATTCTTTATCAATTGAGGTTGGCTTTTGTTAGAGTACTTCTCAACATTGAACTACGATATATCGCATAATACCGGATCTGAAAGGACTGCAGCATGATAAAGTTTGAAGTTTGAAGTCAAAGGGATTAAACAGGTATTTTGTTTTGGCCAGATATAGTCTCAGTGAGTGGGTTTAGAAAAATAACTATTTAAGATTGATTGGCTTGCATTTAGATAAGGCCCATTTATTTGATCTTGTAAGAAAATACAGACTGAAATAGTATCTCCTAGGTGTTGTGATAACATAACTTTATGTGCATCTGTGTGCTCCTGAGAGGAGGCGGTACCAAAAAGTTTGTAGCAGGGCTTCCTGCATCTACAAGTTACTTCTAATATATGCTTCTAGTATATGCTGCAGAAGGGTATACTTGGTGTAGATCAGTTTTTGTGTTCACTTTTTAAGGAACTGGTGATGTTTGAAAGGAAGTTATAAAAGGATTATAAGTTGTCCTGGGGGTTGGGTGTATTGGCTAGTGCCAAATTAGTATCCTGTGTAAGTAGTCCTTATTGGCCGAATCTGTGAATCTGTAAGTTGGCAGTAATGGATCTATTGAGACAAGCAGCTACTGAAGTAACTTTAAAATGACTAGCCTATTCTGAAAGTCCACAGATAGTTTTTTTAAAGGACTATTCAAAAAGTCAGAAACATTTCTGTCTAGACACTTCTCATAGCATTTTTCATCTTCTTACATGCGTTTCCTCCCCCATCTTTCCTCATTCACTTTAACTGTGTCTAAGGATAGAGTGATTTTTTAAAGATATCTTTTAGTTTCTTGGTTTGGAGTTCCTGGGAATTGGGAAGGTTTCAAATTGGTATAGAAGTAGTCTGATTTATTTAGGTATCTGGCTGATTCTTCAGGATGTTTAAACAGTGACACCAATACAAGGCTCTCTCTTAAGCCCAAGGATTCTATTTGCTTAAAGAAAATAGTTTTCTGATAGTTTTCTTTGAACCATTGAGCCAACTATTATGTAATCACATGATTATTTTTTGTGAAATTTTCCTGTGAGACTAAGAGTTCTTCCTTGATGTCAGAACAGGATTTAACTGTAAATACTTTGGAATTTAAGACAATCCCATCTGACTGTTCTGTCTTAGGTATTAGTGTGGTTTTCTGTTTTTGTTTTTGGTTATTGTTACAGAGAAACTGATTTTGTTTCAATCTTAGAAATCTGATTATAGCATGAATTTAAACGGAGTCGTTAATTGCATGGAAGCCTTTTTTTTAAAGCAGGATGTAAAAGTGTTTCTATGCATATTACAAGTTTACTCAGACATGTAACTTGTATATGTTATTAACTTCAACTCTTTTTTCCCTTGCAACCGACTATACAGCGACCAGCTACATTTACCAAAGCCTGGGTGATGTGGAGTGGTACATAGAGATGAAGCTGTCGTCATGGCAACAGTGAGTGAAGTATCGAAAATCCCCAAGGAGAAGCCAGTGCTCTGAGAATAGGTCACTGGAATCGGGGACTAACAGGTTGGCCACTGGTGAACCATTTAGAAAAACTCCTGTTTCTGGTTAAAAGCTTTTGTCTTTGCTGTCCAAGTTATTATAACTATAGCTTTGTGTATATAATATATATGTATATGTTTTTTGGGGGCATAGACTAATGTCATTAGAAAGTATTATCAGTGTTACACTTCAGTTAGGTAGAGCATATAATGTGTCTCAATGATGCTATTTGTTTTGATCTAGTTTATGTAAAAACTTTGTTACAGTATGTCCTTGATAATTACAGTGGAGGGACATCATACAATCTTTAGGTCATTGTTCTGCAGTCCTGATCACACAATTAGAATCAGCAGAGGAGCTTTTTAAAAATACTAGTGCTTAGTCCCCAATGTGGATTATTTGACCTATTTCCTTTCAATTTTTTATAGTTTGACAGTTGTCTTTTAAGGTCAAACTAAATGGCTGAATTTAGAGGGGAGATTGCCTTTCATTTCAGTAGTTTCCAAATACATACTTTTTAGAGAATAGCATTTTAATTCTGAAAGACTAGTTTAACCACTCTCATGGTGAATATAATGTATTTTCAGTATATTTACAGACCATAAAAGCTTGAATAGGTAAGCGTTGGAAAGGTGTTACGTGATGTCATTTAGTCCAACAACCTTCCTGCAGTTTATTTCTATGACTTTACAAAGTGGCCTGCAGTTCCTTTGAACACCTCTAAAGAAAGAAGGATCCTACTACTTTCTTTGAAGTGGGTCTTACAGATTGCTGTATCTTGAGTAGTATAAACTACCTGTCTAGTGTTAGTATAGTCACTTGATCTAGTTCCAACATTTCTGTTTTAATACATGAGTGAAACTAAACCATGTTTGGGTCTCTTTATCCTAATTTTTGTTGTTGTTGACTTTGTAATCACTTGCATTAACCGCGGGGGAAAAGCTTCGCCAGGAGACCAGATAATAAACCTCTAATGACCAAAATAAACCTCTAATGACCAAATACCCAAGGTTTTCTAGAATTTGAACGTTGTTTGCATATTAATCAGAAAAATCTGATAATAGAAACCTAAAGCAGAGGAGGTGTAGTTAGGTAGTTTGTGTGTTAATGAAAATTGTTTCCGTATTTCTGAGTATTCTCTTGACTAGATGAAGGCATCTTCTTTTAAAGAGATTTGAAAATGCTACCTCTCCAGACTTTCCTTGGCAAGGAAACCTTACCTGATCTGGGAGGAAGAAATTCTGGCAAGCCTTAACTTACTGTGCTTGTTGGGACAGAAAGTGTTAATTGATACCTTGTTAAAAAAGTACTTGCTTAAGTTGTTTTCCCAAACCTTTGCTCACTGCTGAATTATGGAGATACATTTTTCTATTCTGATACAACATAATTTGTCTAACATAATTTTTCTAAGGTAGTGTACAAGTTGTATGTACACTTTTTAAAAAATTTTACAGTCAAGAGGTCTGTGCTCCTTGATTTATGAGGTAAAACCAGTTCTGAACAAAATACAGATCAGGTTATATACCCACAAAAGTTAACTTAAAATTTCATGTTTGTATACCTAACCCTGAATTGTACCCCACATCTTTTATATTAAAAAAAAAAATTTCAGGTAATAGCATGACTAAGCAAGAAGTTGAGCTGTATGGTTGAATTATAGTAACTGGGTTTTGTTTTTTTTTTTTAATCTTTTGTTATTGAGATTGGGATCTTGACACACAAAACAAAGGAAAGTAAAGATTATAGCAGATAGATAGGCTATTAAGTAAATTTCTTAGTGATTAAGCCTGGCTTGGGATCTGACAGTAGCTATAATTCAAACAGGGTAGTTTAGCTTGTTTAGTGTAACTGCAAGAACAAATGAATTGTATCACCATTTAAAATTTGAAGGCAAATCTTAAAGCAGGTTATCTTAGTAAAAGATATAATTTTGATCAACATAAATGGAGAAAAATGAGCTGGAACTGTACTCTTAAACTTAATTTTTAATAGGAATTCTGATGGTATAGTCTGCTGTCTGGATTGCAGGGGGTTAAGAGTGAACTGGTGTGCACCTGTAACACAGGAGCTATTTTATCTGCTAATGCCAGTTGAAAGAGAGCCATCAGGCAGCCAATCATTTTCATCAGCCATCAGAAGAGTCTGAGGTGCATTTGACTTTTCCAAATTACCTATAATGACAAAACCTGATCATAAATCTTAAGATTTTTAAAATATTTTCATATATACTAGTGTATATGTAATTTTTATGTGTATACACACACACTCTTGCTCTTGAGTTAAATTTTATTGTTTTCAAATTTGGAATTTACTATCCTGATAAAATGGATTTTTCATTATATATTTATGTTAGAAGGCAGTTCAGTGTGGCCAATTGGTGGCCTCATTCCTCAGTTGTGTGGAATTGAACTGAGTACAGGCCAATTTAAGTAACAGCTGTTTTTCATCTTGTCAGCTCTGCCAACTTTTGTGATTTGATAAAAATCAGACTTGAGAAATAGTGTAGTAAGCATTCCATTTTTATTATAATTTTAAGTGGGAGAAAAGAAAATGATAGCTGACTTTTTATTCTGATAACACGTCACCATAGGATTAGTTAGTGTAGCTCATTTCAGATTGTTTTCTAACTTCAAGTGTATTGCAGTAGATTTTTGTTTTAAAAATGATTGTTTTTCTGCATCTGGCATGCATTGGGATAAATGTTGATAACTCCCTTAAAATAGATGGGCATTCTGCCTAGAGCAAAGACTCCTGAATCTTTTTGGTTGTAAAGGTACTGAATATGGGCGAAATATTCAAGTGTTCTTCTCCCCATATACTTACCTTATAATCAGTGTCTTAATAAAAATGTTCTTTTTAGGCTGGGCTCGGTGGCTCATGCCTATAATCCCAGCACTTTGGGAGGCTGAGGTGAGAGGATTGCCTAAAAGCCCATGGGTTCGAGACCAGTTCAGGCAACTTGGCGAGACCTCATCTCTAAAAGAAACAAAATGTTTTTGTTGTATGGACCTAAAATGTATTTAAAGGACATGGGTACATTTCATAAACATTTAAAAGAGAGTCCAATTCCTTAATATTTCCTGACCTTATTTAAAACTTCTCAGGAAGAAACCGGTTTTAAATTCTAAGACATAAATAAGATAGTCTTTTATTGTGAATAGTAGGTGTTTGGTTTTTTCTAACCTAACCTAAAAAACAAAACACTTGTTTTTAACCTAAAAAACAAAACACTTGGGACGGCATTGCTCGGATGTGCTGTTTGCAAATCATTAAACCACTGACATAAGCCTTCTGTGTTATAGACATGTTTGAGTTATCAAAATTGAGTCTGGCACAGAGACCTGGAATGTGTTATGGTTCCCTCATCATGGTCTTAAATACTAAAACATATTGCCTAACGACTATAGCCTTAGCCGAATTTGGCCTAGATCTCATGCATCACTTAGAGTTTTGAATGATTTTTCATCTTTATTTCTTTGGTAATTGAGTTGCATCTTTAGATTTAGTTTATTTTTATTTATTTATTTTTTTAATGGAGGTGGGTTCTTAAAACAATTCGAGGGCTATTGCCCCCTTAGAAGCTGGATTAGCTACCCGCTGTTTCCCCTAATTTTTTATTTTGGCCATAAAACAGCCAAGAGTTGATACTTTATACAATGAGTAAAAAAATCAGTCTTATGAGGACTTTATAAGGACTTTATAACACTGTAAATTGTCTCAGGAGCACATTAGTTTTGTTTGTGATAATAAATCATGCTATCACTAAAGTATATATAATCAGAATGGAAAAGTTGACGAGGATAAATTCAGAAGTATTTTAAGAGTGAGTTTTTTTTATTACAGAAGTGAGTTAGGAATTTAGTCTAGATGAATGTTTAATTAGCATAACTTGGACAGCACAAGATTAATGCTTTAACTTGTTTGCAGGAGTTTAAAAAGCTGGTTTCTGTTGCCAATAGTTGGTTGGAAGGGAAAATGGAGATGCCACAAATAAAATTTTTTGGATGTGCAAAACAGTTTTGATTTTATTTCTTACAAACTATAGGACTCCAAGCCCCCTGATCCTTGATCAGAACTACATTAACACCAAAAATCAAGTTATCAAAGCAGAGAGGAGGGTGCTAAAGGAGTTGGGATTTTGTGTTCATGTCAAGCATCCCCATAAGGTGAGTTGTAGAGTATTGAAATTACATTCGTAAGTATTAGGGCTTTTCTTTAGAATTTTTACATTAATTTGTGTTATATTTATATGTGAAAGTTAACCTTGGTTTTAAAAGCATTTGGATATTGAGATTTATTGGTAAAATGAGAGTCAAAAGACATAGGTTCAAATCTTTAGTCTTAATTGTGTGCTCATAGAGAAGTTCTTTTTGCTTCTGTCATTAAGTCCCAGTTTTCCCACTTAGATGGTGGAATTCCTCATTCCAAGGAATAAATAATATGCAGCTGCAAAAAATATGTGGCACATTTCCTGTTGTAGTAAAAGGTTCTCAGTGCAGTGGTGGTTCATTGTTACCATTATTGGAAGCTCCTAGGTCTTTCTCAGCAACTCTTTGCTTTCATATTATCAACATAAATGGTTTTGAGAGCTGATGCTCAGTTCAGGACAACCTGGGATAGAAAGGTCCCATGAGAAATTAGATAAAATAATCTAGCACAGTGCCCATCACATAGTAAAGTGTTCATGAAAAATATTTTTAATTGAATTACCTACTTTTTCCTTTATAATTTTGGAATATGCTTAACATCCGTTCTTATAAAATAGTAACAATTCACATTGAGTTTCAGACATATTTTTGGTTGGTCTATATTATCCACGCAGAATTAGAACTTAAATCTAACATTTTCAATTACTTTTTTCATTGAACTCTATACTGAAAGAACTACCAGTGTGCTAAATTGAGGTTTTTTTTCCCTTGTCCTTCAGATCATTGTTATGTATTTACAAGTCTTAGAATGTGAACGTAATCAAACCCTGGTTCAAACTGCCTGGTAAGTTGCTTTTTTAGATTTCTTTCCTAGCCAGGAAAACAGAAGCAGAAATAAAGTAAGTTTCATTTTCCCTTTCCAAAATAATGAGATACATTTGTTTTGGGGCTTTTTTTTGTTTGTTTTATTTTTTAACCAAAAGGTAAATAATGCTTATTTCTGCTTCCTGTTTTCTTGGCTTGACTAATTACTTTTAATGGAGAACTCAATTTAACTTTGTTCTTTTTTCTACTCTTTAATTAAAGGGTAGTCCATGATGGTAAGTCATAGAACTCTGCCCTCTGCACTTCAGCCCATGACCTCAGGATGGCCTGATTGGCTGCCCTGCTCTCCAGCCAATCCAGTGCAAGCTCTCATCCGAGATTCACTGAAGTGGTCCATATCCATCTGGCAGCATCTTCTAGTTCTGTCGGGGTGTCAAAAGGATTTGTATATTTGCTTCTAGAAGTAACTATATTTGACATGCCTATGTATTTCATGTATACTTGTAACTATCAAAATTGAATAGTTAATTTTTTTGATAGATTTGTTGTCCAGCCATTATGAATTAAATGAGTTTTTTTGGTTAGGAGTTTGATTCAATTTTTATTTTTAGTGTGTACAGCATGAGAAAGACGACTACAAATTGGAGCTTTAAGTGGGCACCAGTTCCCACATTGGGTTAATAGCTACTGGGCTATATTGCAGGCAATATTAGAAGTAAAAATTACTTAATTTTTAAAAGCGATGTTATTATTATATTGCTAAAATGTTTTAAAACTTGGGACTTTTGAGGTGTAGATGTGTGATTTGGAGTGCTGGCTTATTTAAAGGTCAAGAGAGGAAGTTGTGGTTCAACCACAACTACTGTTTCATAAGACTGTTGATGTGCAGGACTTAGTGGAGTAATTTTTATGTCCTGGACTTTCCAGCAAGATGTCCTTTTTATGACTGCCATGCTTTTGGACTCAGTAAATATTAGTAATATTAGAAAAGTCTTGTTGTTTGTATAAAATGCATATTTTAAATGTGTCCCATAAAATGATTTTTAGCAGTTTTCATGGGGTAAGGCTTTTTAAATAAAAATAGTCTGTTTAATTTTAGCTTAACCTTTCAAATGACTTGTAAAAATTGCTTTAATAGTTTAGGAATATTGTGGAGAGGGTTCACTAATGAAAGTCCAGCAATTTATTAACTGAAGTAGGTTACTGCTTTTACCTAGTCGCAAAAAAAGGTATGTAAACAAGGCCGTTATGTGTATTTATTGTTCTTTACTTTCCTGCCTAGATTTTCTGAAGTTACTTTAGTTTTCTTAATATTATTAAGTTTAATTTGGTGGATGCTTATTAACAATGCCTTTTACCCCTGTTACAGTAATTTGAGTTTTTGAAAGAACTTGGTTGACACTGCTTTTTATTGTGGATAAAGGAGAGATGGTCAATAATTAATGGCTTGAAGTATTATTGGAGTGGTGTATCATTTCTGAAACTAGTCATATCAGAATCGACTTTCAAATCATTGCTTTTTATAGAAATATTACTAAAGAACTTTAGGAGTAATTTCTATTTGAATAATAATATAGATTAATTTAAAAGGGCTTTGATCATATATAGGAAAACTGAAAAATGGTCCTAGTCTTAAATTCTTGTTTCTTATTGATTTTTGAATTAAGAGTATATGGTAGAATATGAGAATGTGAATATAAATGAGAAGAAAAAAGAATAAAGTAGATTGAGTCTCCAATTTTATGTAAGCTTCAGAAGAACTGATTTGTTTATATACAAGCTTATTAGTTAAAATATTTTTCAGGAATTATATGAATGACAGTCTCCGAACCAATGTTTTTGTTCGATTTCAACCAGAGACTATAGCATGTGCTTGCATCTACCTTGCAGCTAGAGCACTTCAGGTAGGTGTATATACCCTATTTTGTTCTATAGAGTAAGTCATAAGAATTTTCAGTGGGTCCAACAAAAACCAGGGCATTTTTAATCTAAACTGTTCTGTTTTTATGGTTTAGATTCCATTGCCAACTCGTCCCCATTGGTTTCTTCTTTTTGGTACTACAGAAGAAGAGATCCAGGAGATCTGTATAGAAACACTTAGGCTTTATACCAGAAAAAAGGTACTTTTATTCAAGTTTGTGCCGACATGCAAGAATCTAAACGGCTGAAAGGGAGAAATACTAACTCCATTTTCCTCCAACAGCCAAACTATGAATTGCTGGAAAAAGAAGTAGAAAAACGAAAAGTAGCCTTACAAGAAGCCAAATTAAAAGCAAAAGGATTGAATCCTGATGGAACTCCAGCCCTTTCAACTCTTGGTGGATTTTCTCCAGCCTCCAAGCCATGTAAGATAGAATTAAAGCAACTTGGGGGCACTGAAAGTGTGCTGTTACTAGAAAGCTTTAGCATTCAATATTTGCATAGAAAAATTATATTAAGAATTTATTACTGTTACTGTTTTATCTTACCACAGTCACGTGAAGACTGATACTTAGAAGCATGATACTCTGAGTTACATTTGGAAAACAACTTTTGGCCCTTTGTTTAGTCTAATACTTAACATGCCATTATCATATCTTAAAGCATCACCAAGAGAAGTAAAAGCTGAAGAGAAGTCACCTATCTCCATTAATGTGAAGACAGTCAAAAAAGAACCTGAGGATAGACAACAGGCTTCTAAAAGCCCTTACAATGGGTGAGTGTACTTCAGTTAGAAAACAGCCTAAAGCAGTCTTTTTTATGTATTCACTTTTTTTAAAAAACAAAAGTGACATTGCAAGAGATGTCTATTTATTTTCTAACACTAAATTTGTAACTAAAATTATGGGGGGTTTTTTTGTTGTTTTCTTTTTCCTAAAGTGTAAGAAAAGACAGCAAGAGAAGTAGAAATAGCAGAAGTGCAAGTCGATCAAGGTCAAGAACACGATCACGTTCTAGATCACATACTCCAAGGAGACAGTAAGTAAATGGTTTCTTAGGGAAGCAGTCTTACTTTGGTGTTTTGTTCATTGCTTTTTCTTATTTAAAAATCAAATACAAACTTTTCAAAATAGGCTATAATTAGACTTTTTAACATGAAGTAAATTTTGATAAGTAAATTTGGAGACATATTCTGGATATATAATATCTTATGGCATTCCATTTTCTCCCATGTTTTTTGGAGAAGAATAGGGACTATGCACAAAGTGCTGTGTGGGTGTATAACATCTGTCTATAATGTAAAGACATCTTTTCATTAGAGTTAGAAAATATATTTAATTAACCCCTTATTAATAACTAATAATCAAATTAACCACAGCCAATGATTCTTCCCTAGTTAGGTTTGTAAATAGATTGTTTTTTCAATGACTCTTTTAAGCATGTGGGAAATATTCGATAAAATGCTTGTTTCTAAGACACTGTAAGAGTTGCTAATTACTTCCCTCTTTGGAATACAGGCATAAGTGTATTTAAGATTTGTCTAATATGTTACAGGTGTGGACATCTATATAAGAGAGGGGTAAGGAGATTTAGAAAGTCAGTTCTGGTTTGTCACCGATAGTTTTGTTTTGAACTTGTTGTGACCAACCACTAAAATAACCTTCCCCACAGAAAATCTAAACTTCAAATTTTTTATCATTTAAGTTATAATAATAGGCGGAGTCGATCTGGAACATACAGCTCAAGATCAAGAAGCAGGTCCCGCAGTCACAGTGAAAGCCCTCGAAGACATCATAATCATGGTTCTCCTCACCTTAAAGCCAAGCATACCAGAGATGATTTAAAAAGTTCAAATAGACATGGTCATAAAAGGAAAAAGTCTCGTTCTCGATCTCAGAGCAAGTCTCGGGATCACTCAGATGCTGCCAAGAAACACAGGCATGAAAGGGGACATCATAGGGACAGGCGTGAAAGATCTCGCTCCTTTGAGAGGTCCCATAAAGGCAAGCACCATGGTGGCAGTCGCTCAGGACATGGCAGGCACAGGCGCTGACTTTTTCTTCCTTTGGGCCTGCATCAATTCCTGGTTTTGCTGATCTACAGTGTGATGTATGGACTCATACTCAAAACATTAAACACAAATGGATTAGGATTTGATTTATTAAAACCCTCTAGGTCTCTAGAAACACTGAGGACATTTTCTTTCAGAAAAGAACTATGTTAATTTTTTTTGCACATTAAAATGCCCTAGCAGTATCTATTTGGAAACCATGGTCAGGTTCAATTGTACTTTATTATAGTTGTGTATTGTTTATTGCTATAAGAACTGGAGCGTGAATTCTGTAAAAATGTATCTTATTTTTATACAGACAAAATTGCAGACACTGTTCTATTTAAGTGGTTATTTGTTTAAATGATGGTGAATACTTTCTTAACACTGGTTTGTCTGCATGTGTAAAGATTTTTACAAGGAAATAAAATACAAATCTCGGTTTTTCTAAACTGCTTCAAATATTTTATTTAAATAAATTATTAAAAAGTGAAACTTCAGCAAAACAGCTGTACTGGTTTTCTGACAAACCTTTTCTCCATTAAATGGTAGTTTTCAGTTTATTAAAATGCAATTCTTACCTACATTGTGAGCTATTATTAACAGTCTTCCCTGTATATGTGGGAAAAGTAAATGGAAGTGGCCCAAATGTAACATTAAATGTTACACTGTAGCATTAAACTCAAAACTTGATTTGCCCTTGAATAGTACCATAAGGTAATTTTAAGTTAGTTTTAAGTACTTGAACCTGTTTCTAAGTGAGTTGCCCTACTGAACAAACCCAAACTAAGATGGCAGTAAATAAGACCCACCTATTGAGCCTTAATGGTTCTGTAGAACTTAGGCATTTAATATTATTTAATGATTATTATTTAAGCTAGGAGAATTCAATGATAAGGTGAGAGGCCCTGGGCCTGGCTGGGTTATTATAGTACAGTCTAACCACAAAGAAGTTTTTGATTTTTTTTTTTTTTAAGCCAAAACAACCAGATGAATATTTTCAAGTTATTCACATTGAGTATTTTTTCTCCAACATAATGAAAATCAATTTAGAAATCATAAAGGAATGGTTCATTGCAGTTATACTAAGGTTTTTATTATACTTTCTTATTTTTTTCTTTCTACCTACTTTGATTTCTTGTCCACTAGACTTGGTTCCAAGTGATTGCTGTTGTTTAAAAAATTCAGATACCCCCAGAGAGAATGACTACTGCCACTAAAGATATTTTTAAAGTTGTAGTTTGTGACAAGGACTCCAAAGAAAACTTATGACATGTTCAATGGTGGGCAGTGGGGCTGGGAAAAGTAAATAGCTTCCCAAGCCAACTACTTGGAATGAGACGAGATTCACTTGGATATAAAAGTGTCAGGTATACTTCTTAAATCAGCTGTAGTTCTAACTATAAAAACTAATGAGACTTAGCATAAGTTATCGACTTCATGCTACCTTGAAAGATGGTATATAGTTCATTCGGACATTTTTTCTTTTTGAGTCTTGAGTCTCACTCTGTTGCCCAGGCTGGAGTGCAGTGGCACACTCAGCCACTGCAGCCTCGACCTACTGGCTCAGGTGATCCTTCTGCTTCAGCTTTCCAAGAAGCAACAACCACAGGCATGTGCTACCATGCCTGGCTGATGTTTTGATGTATTGTAGAAATGAGGTTTTGCCATGTTGCTCAGGCTGGTCTCGAGGTCTCATACCCATGGACTCAGACAATCCTCTCTCTTCCACCTCCCAATTCTCACGCTAGAATTACAGACATGAGCTATCGCACCAGGCCTTGAACCAAATTCTTTTTGTTTTGTTTTTGAGCTGGAGTCACACTGCAGCCTCGACCTGCTGGGCTCAGGCAATCCTTCTGCCTCAGTCTCCCAAGTGTTCCTGGAACTACAGGTCCATGCTACCACACCCTGATAATTTTTTGATTTAATGTAGAGATGAGGTTGCATTTTGCCCAGGCTGGTCTTGAACCTGTGGGCTCAGGCAGTCCTCTCGCCTCAGCCTCCCAAAGTGCTGGGATTACAGGCTTGAGCCACCGTGCCTGGCCTTTTTTTTTTTTTTTTTTGAGTTGGGAGTCTCACTCTGTCGCCCAAGCTGGAGTGCAGTGGCAGGCTCATGGCCACCACAGCTTGACCTGCTGGGCTTAGGCAATCCTTGCTTCAGCTTTCCAAAGAGCTGGAACTACAAGCATGCCACCACCACGCCCAGTTAATTTTTTGATTTATTGTAGAGATAAGCCATGTTGCCCAGGCTGGTTTCAAATCCCTGGGCCTCAGGCAATCCTCTTGCCTCCACCTCCCAAAGTGCTGGGATTACAGGTGTGAGCCAGTACACCCAGCTTAAACCTATTTCTGAAGAGCTAAATGATGGACAGTTTTTCTTTTACAAGACAGGCATTGAAGAAAGGCTAAAGGTGTTTTTCGAGGTGGCTTTGCAGACTAGACAAATTGTCTATTTTAGTGTCCTAATTTTTGTTTTAATGTCTTACTGAATCAGTTTTCTAGGTTCTTGTCAAAAGAAATTAACGAGCTAAGGCAGCTCTATTGCTATTTTAAACTACAAAGAAAAACCCATTTTCCAACTTTTATTTGGAAAATCTCAAACACAAAGAAGATTAACCATCTCTTAGCTAAAAAAAATAGTCAATCTGTGGTTAGCCAACCTTGTTTAATCTATACAGTACTCCAATTCACTTCCCACCCACCCTTATCTGAAAGAAAATCCCACACAAATGATTTCATTCCCTGGTGTTTCAATTCAAAAGGTAAGGACTTTTAAAACAACCACAATACTTTTATAAAAAGTTAGCAGTAATGTCATACTATCCCTCTCAGTATCTAAGTTTCCCTTATCTTTAATTATTTCTTTTTATAATTTGATTTATTGAAAGTCCATGTATGTTGTGTTGGATTTAATCACAGATTTCTTAATCTTTTTCTTACTAGAAAAAAATGGGTCATGTCCTGAGGAATTTTCCATATTCTGGGTTTGCTTATTTTAACTATGAACACATTTTCCTCTCCCCAGTGTTGTAAAGTGGTAGATCTTGGGGCTTAATTAGATTCAGGTTTAATTTTTGTGTGTGTGAAATTCAGAAGTCTGGAGACTCAAGACTGTCACTCTAGAACTGGCACTAGATTGCTGCCTCATTCACCACTAGGCATTTCACTGGGTTCCCAGTTCTTAATCTATTGGTGCCTGGACTCAACAGCCTTGTAGTATCTATGCTTCCTCTCTGTCTGTCTCATATCTTTGTTGTCTCACTACAGTCATGCAAATAAGTTACTTAGTATTTGTGATTTTTTTTCTTCAAATGACCCACAAATGAAACCCTGATTTTTAATACGCCTCTTCATATCATGAAATAATTACATTTGTCTCTTACAATGGTATTTTTTTTTGTTTTTTGTTTTGAGTTGGAGTCTCATTCTGTTGCCCAGACTGGAGTGCAGTGGCCGCTCCCG